>NC_092346.1:28588940-28706236 GCF_963676685.1 Mytilus edulis
AAGTGTTATATATGGATCATAGTGAAGGAAGTAAATGTAATCTACACGTCTTTCCAGAGGACTCTAAACCTTCCATTACTTTATTATACAGACCTGGACATTATGACGTGTTATATTCATGACAAAACACAATTCATTTTGCATGATACGATGTTGATTGTCTTCTTTTTGTTCATTACTTTTTTATCAAATGTATAAAACTTTATAAAGATTCAAATTTCTTACCATGTAAAGTTGTGGTTTTTTCCCGGAAGGCAAACTGTTGTAGTTATAAACATAATGTCAACATGATTGCCACGATGATGCCAAAGAATCTGTTCAAATTCTGGTTATTAAACTTTTTATTATTTGGCTAAATATCTGACCAGGAATACTGTAAATTCAAAAATTACTTCGAAGTTTTTTGTTATTGCGAAAAATGGGACTTGTAAACGCAGTAATTTAAACTCACATTAAAAATATATATGAATTAAACAGGATTTTTCTTAAAATCTCATTTAAGTCTTAAATGAAAAAATCGCGATAATAAATGCATGCAAAAATATCAGAATTTACAGTATGAAATAGTGGTAATACCATTTTTAGCTCACCTGACCCAAAGGGCAAAGTGAGCTTTTCTCATCACTTGGCGTCCGACGTTAACTTTTACAAAAATCTTCTCCTCTGAAACTACTGGGCCAAATTTAACCAAACTTGGCCGCAATCATCAGTGGGGTATCTAGTTTTAAAAATGTGTCCGGTGACCCTGCCAACCAACCAAGATGGCTGACATGACATGAAAATAGAACATAGGGGTAAAATGTAGATTTTGGCTTATATCTCTGAAACCAAAGCGTTTAGAGCAAATCTGACAGAGGTAAAATTGTTAATCAGATCTATATGTCCTGAACTTTTCAGATGAATCTTCTCTGAAACTACTAAGACAAATTTCACCAAACTTGTCCACAATCATCATTAGGGTATGTAGTTTAAAAAAATGTGTCTGATGACCCTGCCTGCGAACTAAGATGGCGGACATGGCTAAAAATAGTACATAGGGTAAAATGCAGTTTTTGGCTAAAATCTCAGAAACCAAAGCATTTAAGGCAAATCTGACGGGATAAATTTGTTCGTTAGGTCAAAGTCTATCTGCCCTGAAATTTTCAGACCAATCAGGCAACCTGTTGTTGGGTTGCTGCCACTGAATTGGTAATTTTCAGAAAATTTTGCAGCTTTTGGTTATTATCTTGAATATTATTATAGATAGAGATAAACTGTAAACAGCAATATTGTACAGCAAAGTAAGACCTACAAATAAGTTAACATAATCAAAATTGTAAATTGACCCCTTAAGGAGTAATTGCCCTTTATAGTCAATTTTTAACAATTTTCAGAAATTTTGTTAATTTGTAAATCTTTATTCATTTATGATATGCACATAGACCAAGGTGAGTGACACAGACTCTTTAGAGCCTCTATTTTTTTGATGGAGAATGTCTTCAGTTAAATAATAGTCACATATTCAAAGAGATATTAAATCACCAAGGCTTTATAACAGTGAATATTAAGAATAAACTCTAGACTAATAAAATTTCAAAATACTGATGTAGGTTGTGTAACAATTTGTAATCTTTCTAGTTCAATTTTTCTTAGCGCTACACTACTTCCAGATGCAAGAAAATATATTGGTTTTCTCCTGGAAGTGTGTTAACCTAGACAGCAGCAGGTTGCAGGTTGGAAAAATGGCAAGGTCAACATGATCCAAAAAAAGGCTTGAAATTGGTTTTTGCTGCTTCTATGATAACACACAAATCAATGAATCCACAGTAGTCCATTTATATATTTCTTCCCTCACGGTCATAAAAATTTCGAGCATGATTTTTGTACTCAGACTCAAAAATCAACCAATCAAATTACTGGATTTCATGTTTCGAGCATGATTTTTGTGCTCCGAGCACTGATCAAAGTTTAATGCCTTCAAGGGTGATTGTGCTAGTATTTATGAGGATAAGATGTAAATTAGAATTGAAAGCAAAATGAGTAAGATTGAATTGTGTATGTAGTGCAAGTACATGTATTACAATCAAAATCAGAATTAGAATACATTTAGTTAAACAGCAAGTCAAATTGGGTTGTTCAATAGAATTGGATCTTCAAAGATATACAGGGGGATTTTTGGACTTCCTCTATTGAAGTTAGCACTGAAATATAACCTTGCAAAATTAAGGAAGTAAGAAATGTACTTTTTCCAGTTTTACAAAGAAAATGGGGAAATAATTTTAAGACAAGGAAATGTGCCGTATTAGTTAATGAGACAGCAACCAGTGTCAGGAAAAACAAAGACAGTTGGAGGTTAACAATAGAAAGATGGCAAGCTTCTTATTATGCAAAGAAACCTTGATATGATGGAAACTTGTTGTTGTCTTACCTGTATTGTTCTGTAAAAGGCTGTATGTTGAATACTGTACAAGGGTAAACAGATAATAGTATTTTTATCATTTCCTTAAAGGGCTGCTGTATTGCTTATACAGGTCTGTGGGTAGATGATGTATTGTATTTCTTTTGGTTGATGTTTTTATGCCTTATATTACTTTGGGTTGGTGTTGTTTTTGTCTCATTTTACTTTAGGTTGGTGTTGTTTTTGACACATTTACTTTGGGTTGGTGTTGTTTTGCCTGATATAGTTTTTCATTGGTGTAACTTGGCTGTATATTACTTTTGGTTTTGGTTGTATTGACTTATATTTCTTTTAGTTGGTGTTGTTTTGCTTTATATAACTTTTGATTGTAGTTTTTTTGCCTTTTATTTCTCTTTATATGGTGTTGTTTTGCTTAATATTACTTTTGGTTGGTGTTGTTTTGCCTTATAATAATTTTGGATGGTGTTGTTTTGCCTTATAATAATTTTGGATGGTGTTGTTTTGCCTTATAATAATTTTGGATGGTGTTGTTTTGTCTTATATTACTTTTGGATGGTGTTGTTTTGTCTTATATTATTTTGGATGGTGTTGTTTGGTCTTATATATCTTGTTGGTGTTGTCTTGACATATTTTACTTTTGGTTGTTTTTTTCCCTTAAATTACTTTTCAAATTGTTGTTTTGTCTTGTTTTACTTTTGTTTTTTGTTGGTTTTTTTTTCACTTTCAGTTTTGTGGTTTTTTTTGGGTCTTATTTCACTTTTGATTGGTGTTGTTTTGCCTTTTATTTCTTTTTAGATGGTGTTGTTTTGCTAAATATTACTTTTGGTTGGTGTTGTTTTGCCTTATAATACTTTTGGTTGGTGTAATTTTGTGATTTATTCTTTTTGATTAGTGTTGTTTTGTCTTATATTGCTTTTTGTTGGAGTTGCTTGGACTTTGTAGTTGTTTTTCCTAATATTTCTTTTGGTTAGGGTTGTTTCGTCTTATATAACTTTTACTTGGGTTGGTTTTTTTATTTTACTATTGGTTGGTGTTGTTTTGCCTACTATTTTTTTTGGTTTATGTTGTGTTGCCTCATTTTACTTTTAATTAGTGTTGTTTAGCCTTATTTTACATTTGGTTAGTGTTGTAATGGCTTATATTAGTTTTAGGTGGTGTAATTTTGCTTTATATTTTTTTTGGTTGGTGTTGTTTTGCCTCATATAGCATTTGGTCTGGGATATTTTGACTTATATTGCTTGTGATTGGTGTTGTTTTGCTTTATGTTTCTATTGGTTGGTGTTTTTAGTCTTATACTGTTTTTGATTGGTGTTGTTTTACCTTATATTGCTCTTGGTTGGTGTAATTATGCCGTATATTACTTTTCTATGGTGTTGTGTTGTTTTGCTTTATTTTACTTTAGATTGTGTTGTTTTTCCTTATATTTCTTCAGTTGGTGTTGTTTTGCCTTATTTTACTTTTGGTTGGTGTTGTTTTCTCTAATATTTCTTTAGGTTGATTGGTTTTGTTTTTGCTTAATTTACTGGTGTTTGGTGTTGTTTAGTCTTATATTGCTTATAGTTTGTGTAATTTTGCCTTAAATTACATTTGGTTGGTGTGGTTTTGCTTTATATTGCTTTTGGTTGGTTTGGTTTTGCTTTATATTGCTTTTGGTGAGTGTTGTTTTGCCTGATAATACTTTTGGTATGCGTTGTTTTGCCTCATTCTACTGTTGGTTATTCTTTCTTTGACCTGGTATTGCTTTTGGTTGGTGTTCTTATTCATTATTTGTTGTTTTGCCTCATTTTATTTTTGTCTTGATATTGCTTTTGGTTGTTGTGTTTTGTCTTATATTACTTTAAGATGGTGCTGTCTTGCCTCATATTACTCTTGGTTTGTGTTGTTTCCCCTTATATTTCTTTTGATGGGCGTTGTTTTGCCTCATTTTCTTTTTATTGGTGTTGTTTTGCCTCATACTATATTTGGTTAGTGTTGTTTCCTCTGATATTTCTTTTGGTTGGCTTTGTTTTGCTTCATATTATGTTTTGATTGGTGTAGTTTTGCAATCATTCACTTGTGATTGGTGTTGTTTAGCTTTATATTGCTTATGGTTTGTGTAATTTTGCCGTATATTACTTTTGGTTGGTGTTGTTTTGCCTAATATTGCTTTTGGTTGGTGTTGTTTTGCCTGATATTGCTTTTGATTGGTGTTGTTTTGCCTGATATTGCTTTTGATTGGCGTTGTTTTGCTTAATTCTACTGTTGGTTGTTGGTTGTTGTTTGTTTGAACCGATAGTGCTTTTGGTAGGTGTTGTTTTGCATTATTTTGATTTTGGTAAGATTGTTTGGCTTAATACGGTATTACTTTTGTTTGTGTTGTTTGACCTCATATCAATTTTGGTTGGTGTAGTGTTGCTTTAGAATACTGTCTAATATACCTTTCTGTTGGTGGGTTTTTTGGCCTCATATTGATCTGTATTAATAATGTTTGCCTCATTTGAATTTTGGTTGCTGTTGTTTTGTCTCTTATTTTGCTTTCGATTGGTGTTGTTTATCCTTATATTGCCTTTGGTTGGTGTAATTATGCCGTATATTTCTTTTGGTTTGTGTTGATTTGTCTCTATATTGCTTTTGGTTGTTGATATTTTACCTTATGTCACTTTTGGATGGTGTTGTTTTGTCTTATATATTTCTTTTAGTTGGCGTTGTTTCCCTTATATATTTTTTGATTCGCGTTGTTTTGCCTTAATTTACTGGTGTTTGGTGTTGTTTAGCCTTATATTGGTTATGGTTTGTGTAATTTTGCCTTAAATTACATTTGGTTGGTGTTGTTTTGCTTTATATTGCTTTTGTTTGGTGTTGTTTTGCCTAATAATGCGTTTGGTTGGCGTTGTTTTGCCTCATTCTACTGTTGGTTGTTCTTTCTTTGACCTGGTATTGCTTTTGGTTGGTGTTCTTATGCATTATTCGTTGTTTTGCCTCATTTTATTTTTGTCTTGATATTGCTTTTGGTTGTTGTGTTTTGCATTATATTACTTTAAGATGGTGCAGTCTTGCCTCATATTACTCTTGGTTTGTGTTGTTTCCCCTTATATTACTTTTGATGGGCGTTGTTTTGCCTCATTTTTCTTTTGATTGGTGTTGTTTTTCCTCATTACATATTTGGTTAATGTTGTTTCCCCTGATATTTCTTTTGGTTGGCGTTCTTTTTGCGTCATATTATATTTGGATTGGTGTAGTTTTGCCATCATTCACTGGTGTTTGGTGTTGTTTAGCTTTACATTGCTGATGGTTTGTGTAATTTTGCCGTATATTACTTTTGGTTGGTGTTGTTTTGCCTAATATTGCTTTTGGTAGGTGTTGTTTTGCATTATTCTAATTTTGGTAAGATTGTTTTGCTTAATATGGTATTACTTATGTTTGTGTTGTTTGACCTCATATCAATTTTGGTTGGTGTAGTGTTGTCTTAGAATACTTTTGATTAGTGTGTTTGGTCTCATATTGATTTTGGTTGGGGTTAATTCTGCCTAATTTACCTTTTGGTTGGAGTTTTTTTTCGCCTCATTTCGATCTGTATTGGTATTGTTTGCCTCATTTGAATTTTGGTTGCTGTTGTTTTGTCTCTTATTTTGCTTTCGATTGGTGTTGTTTATCCTTATATTGACTTTGGTTGGTGTAATTATGCCGTATATTTCTTTTGGTTTGTGTTGATTTGTCTCTATACTGCTTTTGGTTGTTGGTATTTTACCTTATGTCACTTTTGGATGGTGTTGTTTTGTCTTATATATTTCTTTTAGTTGGCGTTGTTTCCCTTATATGTTTTTTGATTCGCGTTGTTTTGCCTTAATTTACTGGTGTTTGGTGTTGTTTAGCCTTATATTGGTTATGGTTTGTGTAATTTTGCCTTAAATTACATTTGGTTGGTGTTGTTTTGCTTTATATTGCTTTTGGTTGGTGTTGTTTTGCCTAATAATGCGTTTGGTTGGCGTTGTTTTGCCTCATTCTACTGTTGGTTGTTCTTTCTTTGACCTGGTATTGCTTTTGGTTGGTGTTCTTATGCATTATTCGTTGTTTTGCCTCATTTTATTTTTGTCTTGATATTGCTTTTGGTTGTTGTGTTTTGCATTATATTACTTTAAGATGGTGCAGTCTTGCCTCATATTACTCTTGGTTTGTGTTGTTTCCCCTTATATTACTTTTGATGGGCGTTGTTTTGCCTCATTTTTCTTTTGATTGGTGTTGTTTTTCCTCATTACATATTTGGTTAATGTTGTTTCCCCTGATATTTCTTTTGGTTGGCGTTCTTTTGCGTCATATTATATTTGGATTGGTGTAGTTTTGCCATCATTCACTGGTGTTTGGTGTTGTTTAGCTTTACATTGCTGATGGTTTGTGTAATTTTGCCGTATATTACTTTTGGTTGGTGTTGTTTTGCCTAATATTGCTTTTGGTAGGTGTTGTTTTGCATTATTCTAATTTTGGTAAGATTGTTTTGCTTAATATGGTATTACTTATGTTTGTGTTGTTTGACCTCATATCAATTTTGGTTGGTGTAGTGTTGTCTTAGAATACTTTTGATAAGTGTGTTTGGTCTCATATTGATTTTGGTTGGGGTTAATTCTGCCTAATTTACCTTTTGGTTGGAGTTTTTTTTCGCCTCATTTCGATCTGTATTGGTATTGTTTGCCTCATTTGAATTTTGGTTGCTGTTGTTTTGTCTCTTATTTTGCTTTCGATTGGTGTTGTTTATCCTTATATTGACTTTGGTTGGTGTAATTATGCCGTATATTTCTTTTGGTTTGTGTTGATTTGTCTCTATACTGCTTTTGGTTGTTGGTATTTTACCTTATGTCACTTTTGGATGGTGTTGTTTTGTCTTATAAATTTCTTTTAGTTGGCGTTGTTTCCCTTATATGTTTTTTGATTCGCGTTGTTTTGCCTTAATTTACTGGTGTTTGGTGTTGTTTAGCCTTATATTGGTTATGGTGTGTGTAATTTTGCCTTAAATTACATTTGGTTGGTGTTGTTTTGCTTTATATTGCTTTTGGTTGGTGTTGTTTTGCCTAATAATGCGTTTGGTTGGCGTTGTTTTGCCTCATTCTACTGTTGGTTGTTCTTTCTTTGACCTGGTATTGCTTTTGGTTGGTGTTCTTATGCATTATTCGTTGTTTTGCCTCATTTTATTTTTGTCTTGATATTGCTTTTGGTTGTTGTGTTTTGCATTATATTACTTTAAGATGGTGCAGTCTTGCCTCATATTACTCTTGGTTTGTGTTGTTTCCCCTTATATTACTTTTGATGGGCGTTGTTTTGCCTCATTTTTCTTTTGATTGGTGTTGTTTTTCCTCATTACATATTTGGTTAATGTTGTTTCCCCTGATATTTCTTTTGGTTGGCGTTCTTTTGCGTCATATTATATTTGGATTGGTGTAGTTTTGCCATCATTCACTGGTGTTTGGTGTTGTTTAGCTTTACATTGCTGATGGTTTGTGTAATTTTGCCGTATATTACTTTTGGTTGGTGTTGTTTTGCCTAATATTGCTTTTGGTAGGTGTTGTTTTGCATTATTCTAATTTTGGTAAGATTGTTTTGCTTAATATGGTATTACTTATGTTTGTGTTGTTTGACCTCATATCAATTTTGGTTGGTGTAGTGTTGTCTTAGAATACTTTTGATTAGTGTGTTTGGTCTCATATTGATTTTGGTTGGGGTTAATTCTGCCTAATTTACCTTTTGGTTGGAGTTTTTTTTCGCCTCATTTCGATCTGTATTGGTATTGTTTGCCTCATTTGAATTTTGGTTGCTGTTGTTTTGTCTCTTATTTTGCTTTCGATTGGTGTTGTTTATCCTTATATTGACTTTGGTTGGTGTAATTATGCCGTATATTTCTTTTGGTTTGTGTTGATTTGTCTCTATACTGCTTTTGGTTGTTGGTATTTTACCTTATGTCACTTTTGGATGGTGTTGTTTTGTCTTATATATTTCTTTTAGTTGGCGTTGTTTCCCTTATATGTTTTTTGATTCGCGTTGTTTTGCCTTAATTTACTGGTGTTTGGTGTTGTTTAGCCTTATATTGGTTATGGTTTGTGTAATTTTGCCTTAAATTACATTTGGTTGGTGTTGTTTTGCTTTATATTGCTTTTGGTTGGTGTTGTTTTGCCTAATAATGCGTTTGGTTGGCGTTGTTTTGCCTCATTCTACTGTTGGTTGTTCTTTCTTTGACCTGGTATTGCTTTTGGTTGGTGTTCTTATGCATTATTCGTTGTTTTGCCTCATTTTATTTTTGTCTTGATATTGCTTTTGGTTGTTGTGTTTTGCATTATATTACATGTACTTTAAGATGGTGCACTCTTGCCTCATATTACTCTTGGTTTGTGTTGTTTCCCCTTATATTTCTTTTGATGGGCGTTGTTTTGCCTCATTTTTCTTTTGATTGGTGTTGTTTTGCCTCATTACATATTTGGTTAATGTTGTTTCCCCTGATATTTCTTTTGGTTGGCGTTCTTTTGCGTCATATTATATGTTGATTGGTGTAGTTTTGCCATTATTCACTGGTATTTGGTGTTGTTTAGCTTTACATTGCTGATGGTTTGTGTAATTTTGCCGTATATTACTTTTGGTTGGTGTTGTTTTGCCTAATATTGCTTTTGGTAGGTGTTGTT
This sequence comes from Mytilus edulis, assembly GCF_963676685.1. NCBI lineage: Eukaryota > Metazoa > Mollusca > Bivalvia > Mytilida > Mytilidae > Mytilus > Mytilus edulis. The sequence continues at coordinate 28,597,980 of NC_092346.1, forward strand.
TTGCATTATTCTAATTTTGGTAAGATTGTTTTGCTTAATATGGTATTACTTATGTTTGTGTTGTTTGACCTCATATCAATTTTGGTTGGTGTAGTGTTGTCTTAGAATACTTTTGATTAGTGTGTTTGGTCTCATATTGATTTTGGTTAGGGTTAATTCTGCCTAATTTACCTTTTGGTTGGAGTTTTTTTTTCGCCTCATTTCGTTCTGTATTGGTATTGTTTGCCTCATTTGAATTTTGGTTGCTGTTGTTTTGTCTCTTATTTTGCTTTCGATTGGTGTTGTTTATCCTTATATTGCCTTTGGTTGGTGTAATTATGCCGTATATTTCTTTTGGTTTGTGTTGATTTGTCTCTATATTGCTTTTGGTTGTTGATATTTTACCTTATGTCACTTTTGGATGGTGTTGTTTTGTCTTATATATTTCTTTCAGTTGGCGTTGTTTCCCTTATTTATCTTTTGATTCGCGTTGTTTTGCCTTATATTTCTTCTGGTTTGTGTTGAATTGCCTTAGATTACTTTTGGTTTTTGTTATTTTGCCTTATAAATATGCTTTCGGTTGTCGTTGTTTTTCCACATATTGCTTTGGGTTGGCGTTGTTTTGCCTCATTCTACTGTTGGTTGTTGTTTCGTTGAGCCGATTTTGCTTATGGTTGATGTTCTCTTATATGTTTTCCGTTTGGTTCGGGTTGTTTGGCTTAATATAACTTTTGGTTGGTGTTGTTTTACCTCATATCTGCAATTTTGATTGTTGTAATGTTGCCTTATACTACTTTTGGATGGTATGTTTTGCCTTATATTGCTTTTGGTTGGGGTTGTTCTGCCTTTTTTACTTTTGAAGGGTGTTTTTCTTTGGGTCATTTTACTTTTGATTGGTGTTTTGTCCCCTTATATTTCTTTTGATTGGCGTTGGGTTTTTTTGCCTGATATTGCTTTTGGTTGGTGTTGCTTTTTTCCTTATATTATTTTTCGGAGGTGTTGATTCGTCTCGTTTTACATATAGTTGGTTGTTCTTTTGCCTTATTTCGGTTGGCGTTGTTTCTCATATTACTTTTGATTGTTGTTGCTTTGCCTTATATTTCTTTTGGTTGGGGTTGTTTGGCCTTATAATAAATTACTTTTGGTTTTGGGGTTTTTTTTTTGCTTTTGTTTAGTGTTGTTGTACCTTATGATACTTTTGGTTGGTATTGTTTTGTCTAATATTGCTTTTGGTTGCTGACTTTAATTGACCTTTAATCTAGAATTTTGTTTCCAAGCTAAGCTGTGTAATGATGATTTGTTTTTAATTTTTAAATAGGCTCCGTGTTGAAGACCGTACCTTGATCTATAATGGTTTACTTTTTATAAATTGTGACTCGGATGGAGAGTTGTCTCATTGGCACTCATACCACGTCTTCCTATATTTATATACACTCCAAAGAATCACTACGGATGGCTATTTTTTTGTTGTTGTTGTACATATGAAACTATCAAGATAACCTTAAGACTTGGCAAACGCTGATAACAACTTATTGACAAACACTCGGAACAACTTATTGGCGAAAATTGGTACCAATTTATTGACAAACACTAGTAACAATTTATTGACAAACACTAGTAACAATTTATTGACAAACACTAGTAACAATTATTGACAAACACGAGTAACAATTATTGACAAACACGGGTAACTACTTACTGACAAACACGGATATCAACTTATTGACAAACACGAGAAACAACTTATTGACAAATACTCGGATATTGACAAATACTAGGAACAACTTATTGACTAACACGGGTAACAACTTATGGACAGACAATGGTGTGTACTCAAAACAAGATTGGTACAAATTATTGCCAAACTCTTGGAACAACCTATTAACTTAAACATTGAACAACTTTTAGCCAAATATTAGTTTTGACTTATTGGCAAACACTGGTAACAACTTTTTAACTTATGGAACCTTAACAGACACCAGAAACAAGTTATTTACGCCCAATAAATAAACAAACACTGGTAACAACTTATCAATACATAGTAAATTAGCAAACTATAAAACAACTTATTAAAACACAATAAATTAACAAACACTGGTATCAACTTCTGAACAAACCCAATAAGTTAACAAAAGTCTGACAACTTCTTGACGAACATATTACAACTTATTAGCCGTCATCACACAGAAAAGGGAGATAACTATATGAAAACTGCAGGCTGCGCTGTTACCATTGACAAATGAAACATCTTTTGGAACAACTTTCTGACAAACACAGTGAACAACTTATTGACAAACACTTGAAACACTTTATTAACTACTCTTTGGTCAGTTGTTGTCTTTTGACACATTCCATTCCCAATTTATTTCCAATGAATACAACCAACGACACAAGTTAGACAAACACTTAAATACTTTACAATTATTGGGCGTTATCACGCGAAAAAGGTACACTTAATTCTTTACAATTATTGGGCGTTATCACGCGAAAAAGGTACACTTAAACACTTTACAATTATTGGGCGTTATCACGCGAAAAAGGTACACTTAAACACTTTACAATTATTGGGCGTTATCACGCGAAAAAGGTACACTTAAACACTTTACAATTATTGGACGTTATCACGCGAAAAAGGTAGAAGCATGTAGCAATGAATCCAAGAAAACTATGCGGCTACACTAGCTGTTACCATACTTCGACGTCATAAATATCCCCAATGCCAACGTTATTGTCGAAGTATCGGCAATACACTGCAGCAAGGAAGTTTTTAAAGTAAAAAGAATCATTCTATTCAGCTTTTTGAAGATAAGAAAATCGAAAGACAATTCTGGTGAGTAATGTTATTTCACTTTTTTCAAGGAATGTACATTATTTATTTAGAAAAAACAAGCATAAAACAAAAAACCCGCATTTAAGAAATCGTGGTATGAGCTCCTATCAAGTCACGACAATTTATTTTATCGCTAATACTTATCTAACATATTAAAACGTCTAAGGTTTAAATAAATGAAGAATTAGTGTTTCCTCAACAAAACCTAGGTATAATTTTGTTACTGTTGGTCATTTTTCGCAGGTCATATGCAATCTACTTATGGTCAGACTTCTTGAAAATGCTTATTTAGCCAAATGTATTTAAAACTATATAGCCTAACTACAGGAAAAAAGTTGGAAATACAAAGTGACTTGAAAACAAACACTGAACAGAAAACAAATGACCAACAGAAGCGACCACTGTGGTGAATGCAATTTAATTTCTATAATGATTGAATGAGCGATGATTGTAACATACCTAGAAAAAAATCTTCTTCAATGTATATAAATATAGAAACAACTAAAAATATATTCAGTGAAACCATATTTGATTACATTATTCAGCAGATTTCGAAATTTAAAAAAATGAAGGGGTAGGGAAAGGGGGTTGTGATACAAAAGATTTCACGATACGTTTTTAACTAATACTTGGTTCAACAATTAATAGGTTGACAATGGCAATGTCCACCCAGCAAGAGGAGAGGGATCATTTTACCGTGTCCGGATTTTGTGAGGCCATTCTGTGTACAGCAGAATTCGAGTGTTCGCTTGATTTCATACTACACAAAAAGGCGTCTGAGGCAAAGAGGCTAATTTGGAAAATGGAATTAAGTATGTATTACCAATATCATATTCAAATCTTATTTAGATAAACAGGTCAATTATTCAATAAATATAGTCCGTTTTATTCTGTCACTGTATTTCGCTCTACACTCTGTTCTCAGTTTTGCTTCCTGTAATAATTCATTTGATAGTTTTCTCTTTAAATTCAAATTCTAGTTGTGTGAGGCACAACCCAAATGGGACAATTGCACAATACCAAAAAAATAACCTTCAGACATCTAAGGGTCAACATATGGCCTCCAATGAAAAACAAGAATATGTCAATAAGACAAAATTTGCAAATTTCTATTCGGTCATCCAACAAGAGCGTAAAATTTGAACGGTTAACTGATTCTGTTGTAACAAGTTCAATATATTGAGAATAATTTCATGCAACATCTTCCTTAAAATTTGAGCAGACCTTCCTTATTTTAAAATCTAATTGATTTATTTCAACAGAGAGAGAAAATAAGGAAGAGCAGAAATCAGAAACAGACGAGGATCAAACAGAAATTATGAATGAGGAAGAAAAGAAACCAGAAATGGATGTTGATATATCAACAGAGCAGAGAACAGGTAATTTTCTTTCATATTTTTACGCAATTCAATTGTCACCACATTTGCTTGTTGTGTACAAAATAAGAAGATGTGGTATGATTACAAATGAGACAACTCCCCACTCGAGACCAACTATATATGTTACCATGTGGCCTTTAATAATGAGTGTCACCCATACCGCTTATTCAGTGTATCTTTAATGAAAGTTTTAAAAAATTTCTTCACTGAGTATGACAAATCTGAATGAAAATAAGGACACCTACAGGTGCGGGAGTTTCTCGCTACATTGAAGACCCATTTGTGACCTTCGGCTGTTGTCTGCTCTATGGTCGGGTTGTTGTCGCTTTGACACATTCCCCATTTCCTTTCTCAATTTTAAGTAAGCTATCATATCATCTCAGATGAAAGTTTATATTTTTAATTCTTAAGTTAGTTTGTGGCAATGATGGGACTTATAAATATAAAGGCCGGAGGAAAAGCAGTAAAAGCTTTGTCTTTTTTCTTTCTTTCTAGGAATTATGATTACAAAGCCGATCCACGTGCAGAGAATTGGAAAGAACCCATTGGAGAATGCCGTCGGACATATAAATAAGGTACAATAAAGAATTAAGGGGACATTATAATGGGGTAGATGTTAATGGTAATAAGAATCCAATTTCTAAGTAGAACAGTGATTTCATTGCTGTTCTTCATATTCACGATGAAATCTGTTCTCATTTTAAAAATTCCTTTAAATGTAACGTTGCAACACATTTTCTAAACGGTAAAAGCTAAAGTTGTTCCATTTTATTTTAGCCGAAGGATGTGCTTTCTTCGTGCTCATGTGCCTGATAGTCAGTTGGGTTTTGGGTGGTTGTAATGAAAATCAAGAGATTTTCAATGGTAAATTTGAGCTTTATGTATGCCGTAAATCTTATTTGTTTCAAATTTATACAACTTTTTAACATTTTGATAATAAATTTTTCGTTTTTTTTTGTTTTTTAAACGTATCTTGAAATATATCTTTAGTGAGTAATCAATTTTTTTGCAACATTTCAATATCAATTTTACGTGTGCGTGTTGTGATATTTGAAAAATGCTGTATTATCATTATAGGATTCAGTTCAGACTTCTGTACTGAAAGGATCAATAAATGACAAAGAAGCGAAAAAGGACGAAAGGAAAATGAAAAGAGAACTTATGAAAGTGGAAAAAATAAGACGGAAAAAAGCTAAAGAAGAGGAAATGATTGTTAAAACACAGTTCAAAGCAATCGAAAAGAGTAACCAAAGACAAAATAATGATGTGAAGTCAAAATGGAAGAAGGAACAAAAGAGGAGAAAGCAGATGAAAAAGATGGTTGAAAAGGGAAATAGGAATTTAGAAAAAGGTATTTATTTCATAAATATGTCTACTTTCTTCAGTCTTCTTCTGACTTAACGAGTTTTGATGGTTATAGTTGCCGTAGGCGTAAGTATTTTCTAACTTCAACCAACCATTGCCAATGATGTATTAAACTCAATAAAAGAAATATACAAATTTCTAATTCAATTATGATCATATTTCACATTTTTATGATATAATGTATTATTGTCTAATTCAGAGTTCCATGTACATACACGATTCATGAAAAGTTTGTCTTATAGTTTTTAGTATAACAATATTTTAAATTTAAAGAAAAATACATATATTAGATGCGGGTGATAGGTACATTTAGGATCACTTCTTCAAAAAATAAACCCAGAGTGCACCGGGAGTTTAAAATCTTTTATGAAAACATTATGAAATTTCTACATCCGTGTTTATCTTTACAGAAATGAAGAAGATCGAGAAAAAGAGAGTAAAGGACGAAAAGAAGAAAGTATTCCAAGCTATTGATGTTGCTCAAGAAAAGCAAAATGATTTAACAACAGTAAGAACAGATGAAGAAACAGAGAAAAATAAAGACGATAAAAATAAAACTATCGATATTGATGGGGAACAACAAAATGGTTCCAAAATAGTCAAAGCAAATGAAGAGACAGAGAATGACGAAGACGAGATGGAGACAACAGATCAAACAATCGATGTTGAGAAAAACAAAACAGAGAAAGAGACAGAGATAACCGAAGACGAGAGGGAGACAACAGATCAAACAATCGATGTTGAGAAAAACAAAACAGAGAAAGAGACAGAGATAACCAAAAACGAGAGGGAGACAACAGATCAAACAATCGATGTTGAGAAAAACAAAACAGAGAAAGAGACAGAGATAACCGAAGACGAGAGGGAGACAACAGATCAAACAATCGATGTTGAGAAAAACAAAACAGAGACAGAGACAGAGATAACCGAAGACGAGAGGAAGACAACAGATCAAACAATCGATGTTGAGAAAAACAAAACAGAGACAGAGACAGAGATAACCGAAGACGAGAGGGAGACAACAGATCAAACAATCGATGTTGAGAAAAACAAAACAGAGAAAGAGACAGAGATAACCGAAGACGAGAGGGAGACAACAGATCAAACAATCGATGTTGAGAAAAACAAAACAGAGAAAGAGACAGAGATAACCGAAGACGAAAGGGAGACAACAGTTCAAACAATCGATGTTGAGAAACCCAAAACAGAGAAAGAGACAGAGATAACCGTAGACGAAAGGGAGACAACAGATCAAACAATCGATGTTGAGAAAAACAAAACAGAGAAAGAGACAGAGATAACCGAAGACGAGAGGGAGACAACAGATCAAACAATCGATGTTGAGAAAAACAAAACAGAGAAAGAGACAGAGATAACCGAAGACGAGAGGGAGACAACAGATCAAACAATCGATGTTGAGAAAAACAAAACAGAGAAAGAGACAGAGATAACCGAAGACGAGAGGGAGACAACAGATCAAACAATCGATGTTGAGAAAAACAAAACAGAGAAAGAGACAGAGTTAACCGAAGACGAGAGGGAGACAACAGATCAAACAATCGATGTTGAGAAAAACAAAACAGAGAAAGAGACAGAGATAACCGAAGGACAGACAATCACCTGTGATAGTATTGGAAATAATGAAGTGAAAGAAAATTCCGAAAATGATGCAAAAGACATTAAAATGAGTACCAAAAATGCCGGAAAGAAAACCACATTTGCTGCCAGAATCAGTGGATTCTTCCGATCCTTATTGTGTATCAAAAGACAAAAGAAAAGCAAAGATGTGTGTTGATGAACTAGTTATTTTCTAACAATTCTTATTTTTCTACACTATCTTCTTAATAAAAAGCCAAAATCATTGTTATTTAGCCTTGAGGAACCTGTTTTATTTAGAGACTTTATTTGAGAATAAATCTAGTATTTTGTAACTGCTAGTATACTCCTACTTCAAAAGTTTGTGTCTCTTCTCTTTTTGTTGGTTTTTGTGTGTGTTTCATGCCGATCTTAAAAGGTCAAACTAAGATATGTGTTGATTAATATGTTTTATTCATCAAATGTTATCTTATTAATGTTTTAATGTTTAATTTTCTTAACGAAAACCCAAAAAGCAAGGGTTTATATTTACTAGATAAACGTCTTAAGTACCATGCAATGCATATTTTTACAACTTATTATTGCAGAAATCGTGCAAGTTCGCCAAACGAAATTGTCCTGTCGACGTGCTGGTGATAGAAAAAAGGTTCTGGTTCTGTTCTCCTATGTCCTGGTTCTGTTCTCCTATGTCCTGGTTCTGTTCTCCTATGTTCTGGTTCTGTTCTTCTATGTCCTGGTTCTGTTCTCCTATGTCCTGGCTCTGTTCTCCTATGTTCTGGTTCTGTTCTCCTATGTTCTGGTTCTGTTATCCTATGTCCTGGTTCTGTTCTCCTATGTTCTGGTTCTGTTCTCCTATGTTCTGGTTCTGTTCTTCTATGTCCTGGTTCTGTTCTCCTATAACCTGGCTCTGTTCTATGTTCTGGTTCTGTTCTCCTATGTTCTGGTTCTGTTATCCTATGTCCTGGTTCTGTTCTCCTATGTTCTGGTTCTGTTCTCCTATGTTCTGGTTCTGTTCTCCTATGTCCTGGTTCTGTTCTCCTATGTCCTCCTATGTCCTGGTTCTGTTCTCCTATGTTCTGGTTCTGTTCTCCTATGTCCTGGTTCTGTTCTCCTATGTTCTGGTTCTGTTCTCCTATGTCCTGGTTCTGTTCTTCTATGTTCTGGTTCTGTTCTATGTCCTGGTTCTGTTCTCCTATGTCCTGGTTCTGTTCTCCTATGTTCTGGTTCTGTTCTCCTATGTTCTGGTTCTGTTCTCCTATGTCCTGGTTCTTTTATGTCCTGGTTCTGTTCTCCTATGTCCTGGTTCTGTTCTCCTATGTCCTGGTTCTGTTCTCCTATGTTCTGGTTCTGTTCTCCTATGTCCTGGATCTGTTCTCCTATGTTCTGGTTCTGTTCTCCTATGTCCTGATTCTGTTCTCCTATGTTCTGGTTCTGTTCTCCTATGTCCTGGTTCTGTTCTCCTATGTTCTGGTTCTGTTCTCCTATGTTCTGGTTCTGTTCTCATATGTCCTGGTTCTGTTATCCTATGTTCTGGTTCTGTTATCCTATGTCCTGGTTCTGTTCTCCTATGTTCTGGTTCTGTTCTCCTATGTCCTGGTTCAAAATCATTGATGCCCTACTGTTAATGACTAGAAAGCTATTATCTGTTTTCTTTAAATCGACATTGTTGTTAACGCTGTTATCGGTTATCAATATTTTAAATTGACTGTAATCCTATTTGCTGACCTGTAAATAGAACTCCTACTGTCCCATTTTAAGATATATGAAAATATGTTTACTGTGACGATTTTCGGGATAAAGACCCTTTTGCATGATCACCAAAATATAGTGTAAAATATTCAATACCTGTATAAAAAAGATGATGTGGTATGTTTGTCAATAGACACATTTCCAATAAGAAACCAAGGAAGTATGTGTAAACAACCATAATCTTGTACGACCTTCTATCATGACCCAAAAATCAAAATGTAAAATGTTTTGCATAAAAATGGAAGTATAAATATAGAACAAAGGATTTTCCCGAATAAAATTGAGAATGGAAACGGGGATGTGTAAAAGACAACAACATGACCATAGAGCTAGACAAAAGTAGAAGGCCACCAATGGGTTTTAAACAGAGCGAAAAAATACCGCATCCAGAGGTAAACTGGTCCGTCGTTCTATCTATAGCTTCGCATCGCAGTGTAGCGACAAGTGAACACAACAGGGGTCCAGTTTAATCCAGAGGCGGGCTTCAGACGGCCCTTACACAAAATGTAATCTAGTTCATTAAAAATGGATGTCACATTCAACTTCATTACCGTGATATAAATCAACTAAAATTTAACAAAGGCAAGAGGCTTCTGACTTTTGCCAGGCGCTAAGATGAGTCGGGATTAAACATGTTCTGTAAAAATCAGGCACAAATAAAGTTGATCAACGCAAACAATTAATCAGATGAGCCTGAACACTTTTTAGATGAGTTTAGATAATAATTTCAGTGTTACCTAAGCATTCTGAATATTGTTTCTCTGACAAAGGAGTAGGTTCACTATTAAAGACCCCTTTTTTGCCCCAAAATATAGCAGTTTTACAAAATTGTTAAAATGTAAACTTTTAGTCATTTATTGGATAGTAGAATGCTTCTGCTACATAAAAATGGGCGGTTTTTGACTATACAATGCACATATAGCACCATTAAGTCATGCTAACTACTGAAATTTTCACAATTCTGGCAATTTAGTTAAATTTTAGACGGTTTCCATGTAAAACGAAAGTGGCCGCAACCGGATGCGACCACTTTCATTTTTGACAAAAACCATCTGAAAAGTGACAATTTTGGGCCTATTTGGTAGATTTATCATATATGAGCTTGAATCGGATCGCTTTTAATGACTAAATTAGTTAAAATCTTTTACATAAATTAATTGAATCAAATGAAATAGACACTTATGTGTTTAAAAAGTGGTCAAAATCTTTCGTCAGATGACCCTGAAATTCGAGGCCAAAATCGGTCCTTACCGGACGTACTCCTTTGTACGAAACTGTAAATACTTTTCTTTTTATTCAACCAAATGAAACTCGGCCTTGTTTCTGTGCGTAAGAATTATGTGTCTTCATCAGATTACTTTGTGAACAATTTAGTGCTGACTAAAAGGATGACAATAGTAAATTGGGGTGGGGTGGAGGGGGATAAGTAATAGGAAGGTCAAAGTGAAAGTTTTAAGCTTGGAATAGTTTTGAAATTCTAAAATTGATGGTAAAAAATTATTAGATGTAGATGTTCAAGAACGATTTTATTACAAAATTTTACAATAAAAACATTTTCCAAGAGTGGAAGGGAATTTCCCGTAAGATTAAAAAGTTAAGAAAATTTAAAGCGTCTAGTCACTTGCTGTATCTTTACGATTATTTTCAACATAAAATTTTTGTCTGAACAGTTGTCATTTTTTTTTAAAGTTCGTAAGAACACTCAATACATATTTCACTATTTTATGGAAGGACAGAGAATGGAGACGAGATAACCTAGATAACACTGACAGAAATAAAAAAAATAACTTTTGCATTTTATAATTTCAAAATAAAGTGAGTTGTCAAGGATTTTTTTTTATAAAGAATTAAGAGGGAGGGGTTAAATGATGTTCCTACTTGTCTATATTTGTATATATTTCATGAATAAATATAAAATATGCCTTTAGAGCAATTTGGACTTGCCGTGTTGTCATGTGACAAATTTACCACTGACGAAATTCATCAGAGCAATTTAGACTTTCCGTGTTGTCATATGACATAAGCACTGACGGGATTCATCAGAGCAATTTAGACTTTCCGTGTTGTCATGTGACATATTTACCACTGACGAGATTCATCAGAACAACTTAGACTTGCCGTGTTGTCTTGTGACATATTTACCACTGACGAGATTCATTAGAACAACTTAAGACTTCCCGTGTTGTCATGTGACATATTTACCACTGACGAGATTCATTAGAGCAACTCAGACTTTCCGTGTTGTCTTGTGACATATTAACCACTGACGTGATTCATTAGAACAACTTAGACTTCCCCTGTTGTCATGTGACATATTTACCACTGACGAGATTCATCAGAACAACTTAGACTTGCCGTGTTGTCATGTGACATATTTACCACTGACGAGATTCATTAGAACAACTTAGACTGGCCATGTTGTCATGTGACATATTCACCACTGACGAGATTCATCAGAGCAACTTAGACTTTCCATGTTGTCATGTGACATATTTACCACTGACGAGATTCATAAGAGCAACTTAGACTTTCCATGTTGTCATGTGACATATTTACCACTGACGAGATTCATTAGAACAACTTAGACTTCCCGTGTTGTCATATGACATATTTACCACTGACGAGATTCATCAGAGCAACTTAGACTTTCCATGTTGTCATATGACATATTTACCACTGACGAGATTCATTAGAGCAACTTAGACTTTCCATGTTGTCATGTGACATATTTACCACTGACGAGATTCATTAGAACAACTTAGACTTCCCGTGTTGTCATGTGACATATTTACCACTGACGAGATTCATTAGAACAACTTAGACTTCCCGTGTTGTCATGTGACATATTTACCACTGACGAGATTCATTAGAACAACTTAGATTTTCAGTGTTGTCATGTGACATATTTACCACTGACGAGATTCATTAGAGCAACTTAGACTTCCCGTGTTGTCATGTAACATATTAACCACTGACAAGATTCATCAGAGCAACTTAGACTTGCCGTGTTGTAATGTGACGTATTAACCACTGACGAGATTTATCAGAGCAACTTAGACTTCCCGTGTTGTCATGTGACATATTTACCACTGACGAGATTCATCAGAGCAACTTAGACTTCTCGTGTTGTCATGTGACATATTTACCACTGACGAGATTTATCAGAGCAACTTAGACTTCCCGTGTTGTCATGTAACATATTAACCACTGACAAGATTCATCAGAGCAACTTAGACTTGCCGTGTTGTAATGTGACGTATTAACCACTGACGAGATTCATCAGAGCAACTTAGACTTCCCGTGTTGTCATGTGACATATTTACCACTGACGAGATTCATCAGAGCAACTTAGACTTCCCGTGTTGTCATGTGACATATTTACCACTGACGAGATTTATCAGAGCAACTTAGACTTTCCGTGTTGTCATGTGACATATTTACCACTGACGAGATTCATCAGAGCAACTTAGACTTTCCGTGTTGTCTAGTGACATATTAACCACTGACGAGATTTATTAGTGCAATTTAGACTTTCCGTGTTGTCATGTGACATATTAACCACTGACGAGATTCATCAGAGCAACTTAGACTTTCCGTGTTGTCATGTGACATATTTACCACTGACGAGATTTATCAGAGCAACTTAGACTTCCCGTGTTGTCATGTGACGTATTAACCACTGACGAGATTCATTAGAACAACTTAGACTTCCCGTGTTGTCATGTGACATATTTACCACTGACGAGATTCATCAGAGCAATTTAGACTTCCCGTGTTGTCATGTGACATATTTACCACTGACGAGATTCATAAGAGCAACTTAGACTTCCCGTTTTGTTATGTGACATATTTACCACTGACGAGATTCATTAGAGCAACTTAGACTTGCCGTGTTGTCATGTGACATATTAACCACTGACGAGATTCATCAGAGCAACTTAGACTTGCCGTGTTGTCATGTGACATATTTACCACTGACGAGATTCATTAGAGCAACTTAGACTTGCCGTGTTGTCATGTGACATATTAACCACTGACGAGATTCAACAGAGCAACTTAGACTTCCCGTGTTGTCATATGACATATTAACCACTGACGAGATTCATTAGAGCAACTTAGACTTGCCGTGTTGTCATGTGACGTATTTACCACTGACGAGATTCATCAGAGCAATTTAGACTTTCCGTGTTGTCTTGTGACATATAAACCACTGACGAGATTCATATTACTAATAAAACATAGTAGGTGCTGCCAGCTTACATTTGGTTTTTGAAATCTCAACCATCGACCTTTTAAATAAAAAAAGAACTAGAAAGTCCAGCCAAGGACGTTTTGCCAAGGACGTCATTGGTCCAGTTCAGAAAATCAGTATAGAAAAGGCCATGACTCTTTAAAATCAGTATCATAGATAAAACTAACAACAAAAAACAACAATACAATCACGTAAAATAAACAAAAGGTTGACCAGTCTTTAATTGGCCGATGTGATGATACCGATTTTTAATATAGGCCGGAAGCTCTGGTTTCGTTTAGGGTTGGCTTCGTTTCTGTAATCCTCAATTGCATTTTCTCTATATTTTATCACATCATTTAGTTAAATTTTTCTATTATTTGTTTTTTTAGCCATCTCATGATTTTGTATTTTTGGTCCATTAGTATCTATTCCTTATATTTTCAATTTTAAATGCAGACCGAAAAAACAATTTAAGTCCGTTTCAATATGTATTTAAAAATGAAGATGTTGTACGATTGCCAACGAGACAACTAGATTCATAAGAGACCAAATGACATAGAAATCATAATTAACAACTATAGGTCATCGTATGGCTTTCAAGAATGAGCTAAGCCTATTCCGCATATATGCAGATTTAAAAGGCCCCGAAATGACGAATGTAAAACAATTCGAACGAGAAAAATAACGAACTAATTGAATTAAAATAATAAACGAAAATCGAATAAACAACACACCAAGAAACGACAAGCACTGAATTACAGGCTCCTGACTTAGGACATGTAACGAACATACAAACGTGACAGTGCTAAACATGAATGTGCATGGGAGCCAAACCCTCCCCTTAACCGGGGACAGTTGTTTACCAGTACAACTTAAGAACAAAAGAAAAATCAGTTGAAAAGGCTAACTCATCAGATGGATACAAATACTACAAATATCTATAAAAAAAATACAAAGTTGACGTGGCCGCATATTTGAATCTCCCAACAACAAAAAGACACAAGTACAGAGCTGAGAATACCCGCAGTTACTGAAAGCTAGCTCAAAGCCAGGCCCACTAACAATAAATGAAAAAAAATCATGCATTCAAGACTAAATTATCAATCAGTACAGTGACATTTAACATCCAATGGATTTAGTGTAAAAAATATTATTTTAAAAAGCCTGAAAAATATGTTTATGAAAAAATACCTGAGAGTGGTGCTAAAGGACACATACAGTTGTAATACCTGTTGTAGTATGCATATTGTGCAAAAATCAGCAACTTTCTAAAGTCTACTAAATTACAAGAACGGTAAACCAAAACTAGTATAACCGCATTGATCTGTGTCCACACTTGTTATGAAATAAAATTTATTTTGCGGCGTCGATACCGTCATAACTCTATATGATGTAAAGAAGATGTGAAGAAACTTTGGACCATAGTATGGTGGCAATATGCGATCATTTCGCCTTTTCGTGTTTGCTCCTTTCACTTTGCAAACGCAAAATCGGGAAATCGAGAAATCGAGAAACCGAAATCGTGAAATAGAGAAATCGGGAAATCGGGAAATCGAGAAATCGGAAAATCGAGAAATCGAGAAATCGAGAAAGCAAGAAAATTCACAAAAGATGTTAGAAAGGCTATTTATTTAATGGACATTTCAGTTTTAAGAATAGTCTTCTTTTTTTACTTCAACACGTGTCAATGAAGGAAAAACACAATGAAATAAATGTATCAATTTTGAATTCTATCATCATATTTCACATTTTTAAAATGTAATCATGCATATGAAAACAAAATTTCCTATTTGTAGAGCGTTGATAGAATTAAAAACTACATCTAGTATGAAGCTCTAAAAAATGTACACACTGAGATGTTATAAAGTCAACAATATGCATAAATGAGCAACACGACGGGTGCCACATGTGGAGCAGGATCAGTTTTCTGACAAACACACTTGAACAACTAATTGACAAACACTTGAAACACTTTATTAACTACTTTTTGGTCAGTTGTTGTCTTTTGACACATTCCATTCCAATTTATTTCCAATGAATACAACCAACGGCACAAGTTAGACAAACACTTAAACACTTTACAATTATTGGGCTTTATCACGCGAAAAAGGTAGAAGCATGTAGCAATGAGTCCAAGAAAATTATGCGGCTACGCTAGCTGTTACCATACTTAGACGTCATAAATATCCCCAATGCCAACGTTATTGTCGAAGTATCGGCAATACACTGCAGCAAGGAAGTTTTTAAAGTAAAAAGAATCATTCTATTCAGCTTTTTGAAGATAAGAAAATCGAAAGACAATTCTGGTGAGTAATGTTATTTCACTTTTTTCAAGGAATGTACTTTATTTATTTAGAAAAAACAAGCATAAAACAAAAAACCCGCATTTAAGAAATCGTGGTATGAGCTCCTATCAAGTCACGACAATTTATTGTATCGCTAATACTTATCTAACATATTAAAACATCTAAGGTTTAAATAAATGAAGAATTAGTGTTTCCTCAACAAAACCTATGTATAATTTTGTTACTGTTGGTCATTTTTCGCAGGTCATATGCAATCTACTTATGGTCAGACTTCTTGAAAATGCTTATTTAGCCAAATGTATTTAAAACTATAGCCTAACTACAGGAAAAAAGTTGGAAATACAAAGTGACTTGAAAACAAACACTGAACAGAAAACAAATGACCAACAGAAGCGACCACTGTGGTGAATGCAATTTAATTTCTATAATGATTGAATGAGCGATGATTGTAACATACCTAGAAAAAAATCCTCTTCAATGTATATAAATATAGAAACAACTAAAAATATATTCAGTGAAACCATATTTGATTGCATTATTCAGCAGATTTCGAAATTTAAAAAAATGAAGGGGTAGGGAAAGGGGGTTATGATACAAAAGATTTCACGATACGTTTTTAACTAATACTTGGTTCAACAATTAATAGGTTGACAATGGCAATGTCCACCCAACAAGAGGAGAGGGATCATTTTACCGTGTCCGGATTTTGTGAGGCCATTCTAAGTACAGCAGAATTCGAGTGTTCGCTTGAGGACATACTACACAAAAAGGCGTCTGAGGCAAAGAGGCTTATTTGGAAAATGGAATTAAGTATGTATTACCAATATCATATTCAAATCTTATTTAGATAAACAGGTCAATTATTCAATAAATATAGTCCGTTTTATTCTGTCACTGTATTTCGCTCTACACTCTGTTCTCAGTTTTGCTTCCTGTAATAATTCATTTGATAGTTTTCTCTTTAAATTCAAATTCTAGTTGTGTGAGGCACAACCCAAATGGGACAATTGCACAATACCAAAATAATAACCTTCAGACATCTAAGGGTCAACATATGGCCTCCAATGAAAAACAAGAATATGTCAATAAGACAAAATTTGCGAATTTCTATTCGGTTATCCAACAAGAGCGTAAAATTTGAACGGTTAACTGATTCTATTGTAACAAGTTCAATATATTGAGAATAATTTCATGCAACATCTTCCTTAAAATTTGAGCAGACCTTCCTTATTTTAAAATCTAATTGATTTATTTCAACAGAGAGAGAAAATAAGGAAGAGCAGAAATCAGAAACAGACGAGGATCAAACAGAAATTATGAATGAGGAAGAAAAGAAACCAGAAATGGATGTTGATATATCAACAGAGCAGAGAAGAGGTAATTTTCTTTCATATTTTTACGCAATTCAATTGTCACCACATTTGCTTGTTGTGTACAAAATAAGAAGATGTGGTATGATTACAAATGTGACAACTCCCCACTCGAGACCAACTATATATGTTACCATGTGGCCTTTAATAATGAGTGTCACCCATACCGCTTATTCAGTGTATCTTTAATGAAAGTTTTAAAAAATTTCTTCACTGAGTATGACAAATCTGAATGAAAATAAGGACACCTACAGGTGCGGGAGTTTCTCGCTACATTGAAGACCCATTTGTGACCTTCGGCTGTTGTCTGCTCTATGGTCGGGTTGTTGTCGCTTTGACACATTCCCCATTTCCTTTCTCAATTTTAGGTAAGCTATCATATCATCTCAGATGAAATTTTGTATTTTTAATTCTTAAGTTAGTTTGTGGCAATGATGGGACTTATAAATATAAAGGCCGGAGGAAAAGCAAGTAAAAGCTTTGTCTTTTTTCTTTCTTTCTAGGAATTATAATTACAAAGCCGATCCACGTGCAGAGAATTGGAGAGAACCCATTGAAGAATGCCGTCGGACATATAAATAAGGTACAATAAAGAATTAAAGGGACATTATAATGGGGTAGATGTTAATGGTAATAAGAATCCAATTTCTAAGTAGAACAGTGATTTCATTGCTGTTCTTCATATTCACGATGAAATCTGTTCTCATTTTAAAAATTCCTTTAATGTAACGTTGCAACACATTTTCTAAACGGTAAAAGCTAAAGTTGTTCCATTTTATTTTAGCCGAAGGATGTGCTTTCTTCGTGCTCATGTGCCTGATAGTCAGTTGGGTTTTGGGTGGTTGTAATGAAAATCAAGAGATTTTCAATGGTACATTTGAGCTTTATGTATGCCGTAAATCTTATTTGTTTCAAATTTATACAACTTTTTGACATTTCGATAATAAACTTTTCGTTTTTTAAACGTATCTTGGGCAAAAGTATTCGTCACCTGCATTTTTTTTGCTATTATTTCATACAAAAACACATATTTTCAAAAAAATATTTTGAGGTCATTTTTGGTTGGACTTTTATCAACAAGGCCTTTAAAGACGTAGAATTGTCTAAAGTTTGTTTAAGAAATAATTCATGGAAGCCATAGATTTGTTGGAAATTTACACATGGCCTGGGCCGTGATATTCGAATTTTATGCTGAGCGTTAGCGAGGGATAAAATTAACGAATATCACGGCCCAGGCCATGTGTAAATTTACAACAAATCTATGGCTTCCATGAATTATTTCGATTCTAATAGGACAAATACGATCATTAAAAAACTGAAGCGATGATGGGTATACCGTGTGTGTGGCTGTTCTATTTTACCCACTGTTCGATAAATGTAAAACAAATCTAATAAACCTGCATGAATGATTTCTTAACTAACCGCTAGAAAAAAAAATGTGATTACTTTTTTTACTTCTCAGTAAACCCAACATTTGCAATTTTAAATTTACATTTTTTATCGTAAGCTACCGTTAAATTCACTGTTGACATGTTGTAACCAAGGAGCCGCCATGTTGACTTGTTGAAATTAGTAAATGTGCGAATAATGCAATAGAACAGAAAACAAGCAACACCTACCTCAATACTTTATTTTAATGCAATTGTATCCGAGTTTAGAAGGTATAAACGCAATAGAAAAACCTTCAGCTTTGACGTTTTCATTCGTATGACGTCATGTTTTGAAATGACGTTAATGCGCCAAAATCATTACTGGAATTTCGCGGAATTTTCATTTTTTTTTTTTTTTTCCATTTTTCCGTTCTCTAATGTGTAAATTCTTTTTGTTATGCGTCAGAATCAGAATAAATGTTCTGTAGGGTTTTATTCAATTGTAATTGTTGACACAGCGAAATCCACAACCGTTTACACATAGGTTACGATACATGTGGATTTACGTGGGAGGCATATTTAAACAGCCATTTGTGTACATCTTGGAGTCTGCGCTAAGTATAGATATATCGAGAATTTTATCACGGTGTTGTTTACAAAGCGAAAGAAGCACGTCATATTAGAATTGTTTATTTGGTTTAAGTTTTGTCTTCAGGTGTTTTTGTTTTCTCTTGATGTGAACACATACAATACATTTTTATAATTTAATTTTGTTGAATACATAGCGAATTTCTGAACTGGAAGGATCAATAAATGACAAAGAAACGAAAAAGGACGAAAGGAAAATGAAAAAAGAACTTATGAAAGAGGAAAAAATAAAACAGAAAAAAGCTAAAGAAGAGGAAATGATTGTTAAAACACAGTTCAAAGCAATCGAAAAGAGTAACCAAAGACACAATAAGGATGTGAAGTCAAAATGGAAGAAGGAACAAAAGAGGAGAAAGCAGATGAAAAAGATGGTTGAAAAAGGAAATAGGAATTTAGAAAAAGGTATTTATTTCATAAATATGTCTACTTTCTTCAGTCTTCTTCTGCCTTAACGAGTTTTGATGGTTATAGTTGCCGTAGGCGTAAGTCTTTTCTAACTTCAACCAACCATTGCCAATGATGTATTAAAATCAATGAAAGAAATATACAAATTTCTAATTCAATTATGATCATATTTCACATTTTTATGATATAATGTATAAAAATTAATTGTCTAATTCAGAGTTCCATGTACATACACGATTCATGAAAAGTTTGTCTTATAGTTTTTAGTATAACTTAATATTTTAAATTTAAAGAAAAATACATATATTAAATGCGGGTGATAGGTACATTTAGGATCAACTCTTCAAAAAATAAACCCAGAGTGCACCGGGAGTTTAAAATCTTTTATGAAAACATTATGAAATTTCTACATCCGTGTTTATCTTTACAGAAATGAAGAAGATCGAGAAACAGAGAGTAAAGGACGAAAAGAGGAAAATATTCCAAGCTATTGATGTTGCTCAAGAAAAGCAAAATGATTTAACAACAGTAAGAACAGATGAAGAAACAGAGAAAAATAAAGACGATAAAAATAAAACTATCGATATTGATGGGGAACAACAAAATGGTTCCAAAATAGTCAAAGCAAATGAAGAGACAGAGAATGACGAAGACGAGAGGGAGACAACAGATCAAACAATCGATGTTGAGAAAAACAAAACAGAGAAAGAGACAGAGATAACCGAAGACGAGAGGGAGACAACAGATCAAATAATCGATGTTGAGAAAAACAAAACAGAGAAAGAGACAGAGATAACCGAAGACGAGAGGGAGACAACAGATCAAACAATCGATGTTGAGAAAAACAAAACAGAGAAAGAGACAGAGATAACCGAAGACGAGAGGGAGACAACATATCAAAGAATCGATGTTGAGAAAAACAAAACCAAAACAGAGACAGAGATAACCGAAGACGAGAGGGAGACAACAGATCAAACAATCGATGTTGAGAAAAACAAAACAAAGACAGAGACAGAGATAACCGAAGACGAGAGGGAGACAACAGATCAAACAATCGATGTTGAGAAAAACAAAACAGAGAAAGAGATAACCGAAGACGAGAGGGAGACAACAGATCAAACAATCGATGTTGAGAAAAACAAAACAGAGACAGAGACAGAGATAACCGAAGACGAGAGGGAGACAACAGATCAAACAATCGATGTTGAGAAAAACAAAACAGAGAAAGAGACAGAGATAACCGAAGACGAGAGGGAGACAACAGATCAAACAATCGATGTTGAGAAAAACAAAACAGAGAAAGAGACAGAGATAACCGAAAACGAGAGGGAGACAACAGATCAAACAATCGATGTTGAGAAAAACAAAACAGAGAAAGAGACAGAGATAACCGAAGACGAGAGGGAGACAACAGATCAAACAATCGATGTTGAGAAAAACAAAACAGAGAAAGAGACAGAGATAACCGAAGACGAGAGGGAGACAACAGATCAAACAATCGATGTTGAGAAAAACAAAACAGAGAAAAAGACAGAGATAACCAAAGACGAGAGGGAGACAACAGATCAAACAATCGATGTTGAGAAAAACAAAACAGAGAAAGAGACAGAGATAACCGAAGACGAGAGGGAGACAACAGATCAAACAATCGATGTTGAGAAAAACAAAACAGAGAAAGAGACAGAGATAACCGAAGGACAGACAATCACCTGTGATAGTATTGGAAATAATGAAGTGAAAGAAAATTCCGAAAATGATGCAAAAGACATTAAAATGAGTACCAAAAATGCCGGAAAGAAAACCACATTTGCTGCCAGAATCAGTGGATTCTTCCGATCCTTATTGTGTATCAAAAGACAAAAGAAAAGCAAAGATGTGTGTTGATGAACTAGTTATTTTCTAACAATTCTTATTTTTCTACACTCTATTTTCTTAATAAAAAGCCAAAATCATTGTTATTTAGCCTTGAGGAACCTGTTTTATTTAGAGACTTTATTTGAGAATAAATCTAGTATTTTGTAACTACTAGTATACTCCTACTTCAAAAGTTTGTGTCTCTTCTCTTTTTGCTGGTTTTTGTGTGTGCTTCATGCCGATCTTTAAAGGTCAAATCCCTTTTCAAACTAAGATATGTGTTGATTAACATGTTTTATTCATCAAATGTTTTCTTATTAATGTTTTAATTTTTAATTTTCTAAACGAAAACTCAAAAAGCAAGGGTTTATATTTACTAGATAAACGTCATAAGTACCATGCAATGCATATATATTACAACTTATTATTGCAGAAATCGTGCAATTTCGCCAAACGAAATTGTCCTGTCGACGTGCTGGTGATAGAAAAAAGGTCCTGGTTCTGTTCTCCTATGTCCTGGTTCAAAATCATTGATGCTCTACTGTTAATGGCTAGTAAGCTATTATCTGTTTTCTTTAAATCGACATTGTTGTTAAGATGATTTAAAACGCTGTTATCGGTTATCAATATTTTAAATCCTATTTGCTGACCTGTAAATAGAACTCCTACTGTCCCATTTTAAGATATATGAAAATATGTTTACTGTGACGATTTTCGGGATAAAGACCCTTTTGCACGATCACCAAAATATAGTGTAAAATATTCAATACCTGTATAAAAAAAGATGATGTGGTATGTTTGTCAATAGACACATTTCCAATAAGAAACCAAGGAAGTATGTGTAAACAACCATAATCTTGTACGACCTTCTATCATGACCCAAAAATCAAAATGTAAAATGTTTTGCATAAAAATGGAAGTATAAATATAGAACAAAGGATTTGAGAATTGAGAATGGAAACGGGGATGTGTTAGTGTTATGTCGTTGTTCTCCTCTTATATTTAATGCGTTTCCCTCGGTTTTAGTTTGTTATCCCGATTTTGTTTTCTGTCCATGGATTTATGAGTTTTGAACAGCGGTATACTACTGTTGCCTTTATTTAGAGACAACAACATGAACATAGAGCGAGACAAAAGTAGAAGGCCACCAATGGGTTTTAAACAGAGCGAAAAAAACCGCATCCAGAGGTAAACTGGTCCGTCGTTCTATCTATAGCTTCGCATCGCAGTGTAGCGACAAGTGAAGACAACAGGGGTCCAGTTTAATCCAGAGGCGGGCTTCAGACGGCCCTTACACAAAATGTAATCTAGTTCATTAAAAATGGATGTCACATTCAACTTCATTACCGTGATATAAATCAACTAAAATTTATATAAAAAAAAACAAAGGCAAGAGGCTCCTGACTTTTGCCAGGCGCTAAAATGAGTCGGGATTAAACATGTTCTGTAAAAATCAGGCACAAATAAAGTTGATCAACGCAAACAATTAATTAGATGAGCCTGAACACTTTTTAGATGAGTTTAGATAATAATTTCAGTGTAACCTAAGCATTCTGAATATTGTTTCTCTGACAAAGGAACTAGGTTCACTATTAAAGACCCCTTTTTTGCCCCAAAATATAGCAGTTTTACAAAATTGTTAAAATGTAAACTTTTAGTTATTTATTGGATAGTAGAATGCTTCTGCTACATAAAAATGGGCGGTTTTTGACTATACAATGCACATATAGCACCATTAAGTCATGCTAACTACTGAAATTTTCTCAATTCTGGCAATTTAGTTAAATTTTAGACGGTTTCCATGTAAAACGAAAGTGGCCGGCCACTTTCATTTTTGACAAAAACCATCTGAAAAGTGACAATTTTGGGCCTATTTGGTAGATTTA
Organism: Mytilus edulis; assembly: GCF_963676685.1. NCBI lineage: Eukaryota > Metazoa > Mollusca > Bivalvia > Mytilida > Mytilidae > Mytilus > Mytilus edulis. The sequence goes on from NC_092346.1 coordinate 28,620,951, forward strand.
TCATATATGAGCTTGAATCGGATCGTTTTTAATGACTAAATTAGTTAAAATCTTTTACATAAATGAATTGAATCAAATGAAATAGACACTTATGTGTTTAAAAAGTGGTCAAAATCTTTCGTCAGATGACCCTGAAATTTGAGGCCAAAATCGGTCCTTACCGGACGTACTCCTTTGTACGAAACTGTAAATACTTTTCTTTTTATTCAACCAAATGAAACTCGGCCTTGTTTCTGTGCGTAAGAATTATGTGTCTTCGTCAGATTACTTTGTGAACAATTTAGTGCTGACTAAAAGGATGACAATAGTAAATTGGGGTGGGGTGGAGGGGGATAAGTAATAGAAAGGTCAAAGTGAAAGTTTTAAGCTTGGAATAGTTTTGAAATCTAAAATTGATGGTAAAAAATTATTAGATGTAGATGTTCAAGAACGATTTTATTACAAAATTTTACAATAAAAACATTTTCCAAGAGTGGAAGGGAATTTCCCGTAAGATTAAAAAGTTAAGAAAATTTAAAGCGTCTAGTCACTTGCTGTATCTTTACGATTATTTTCAACATAAAATTTTTGTCTGAACAGTTGTCATTTTTTTTTTGAAAGTTCGTAAGAACACTCAATACATATTTCACTATTTTATGGAAGGGCAGAGAATGGAGACGAGATAACCTAGATAACACTGACAGAAATAAAAAAATAACTTTTGCATTTTATAATTTCAAAATAAAGTGAGTTGTCAAGGATTTTTTTTTATAAAGAATAAGGGGGGAGGGGTAAAATGATGTTCCTACTTGTCTATATTTATATATATTTCATGAATAAATATAAAATATGCCTTTAGAGCAATTTGGACTTGCCGTGTTGTCATGTGACGTATTTACCACTGACGAGATTCATCAGAGCAACTTAGACTATCCATGTTGTCATGTGACATATTTACCACTGACGGGATTCATCAGAACAACTTAGACTTTCCATGTTGTCATGTGACATATTTACCACTGACGAGATTCATCAGAGCAACTTAGACTTTCCATGTTGTCATGTGACATATTTACCACTGACGAGATTCATTAGAACAACCTAGACTTCCCGTGTTGTCATGTGACATATTAACCACTGACGAGATTCATTAGAGCAACTTAGACTTGCCGTGTTGTAATGTGAAATATTAACCACTGACGAGATTCATTAGAACAACTTAGACTTGCCGTGTTGTCATGTGACATATTTACCACTGACGAGATTCATTAGAACAACTTAGATTTTCCGTGTTGTCATGTGACATATTTACCACTGAGGAGATTCATTAGAACAACTTAGATTTTCTGTGTTGTCATATGACACATTAACCACTGACGAGATTCATCAGAGCAACTTAGACTTCCCGTGTTGTCATGTGACATATTAACCACTGACAAGATTCATCGGAGCAACTTGATTAGACTTGCCGTGTTGTAATGTGACGTATTAACCACTGACGAGATTTATCAGAGCAACTTAGACTTCCAGTGTTGTCATGTGACATATTTACCACTGACGAGATTTATCAGAGCAACTTAGACTCCCCGTGTTGTCATGTGACATATTTACCACTGACGAGATTTATCAGAGCAACTTAGACTTCCCGTGTTGTCATGTGACATATTAACCACTGACAAGATTCATCAGAGCAACTTAGACTTGCCTTGTTGTAATGTGACGTATTAACCACTGACGGGATTTATCAGAGCAACTTAAACTTCCCGTGTTGTCATGTGACATATTTACCACTGACGAGATTCATCAGAGCAACTTAGACTTCCCGTGTTGTCATGTGACATATTTACCACTGACGGGATTCATCAGAACAACTTAGACTTTCCATGTTGTCATGTGACATATTTACCACTGACGAGATTCATCAGAGCAACTTAGACTTTCCGTGTTGTCTTGTGACATATTAACCACTGACGAGATTTATTAGTGCAATTTAGACTTTTCGTGTTGTCATGTGACATATTTACCACTGACGAGATTCATCAGAGCAACTTAGACTTCCCGTGTTGTCATATGACATATTTACCACTGACGAGATTCATTAGAGCAACTTAGACTTGCCGTGTTGTCATGTGACGTATTTACCACTGACGAGATTCATCAGAGCAATTTAGACTTTCCATGTTGTCATGTGACATATTTACCACTGACGAGATTCATTAGAACAACTTAGACTTCCCGTGTTGTCATGTGACATATTTACCACTGACGAGATTCATAAGAGCAACTTAGACTTGCCTCGTTGTCATGTGACGTATTTTCCACTGACGAGATTCATCAGAGCAATTTAGACGTGTCATGTTGTCATGTGACATATTTACCACTGACGAGATTCATATTACTAATAAAACATAGTAGGTGCTGCCAGCTTACATTTGGTTTTTGAAATCTCAACCATCGACCTTTTAAATCAAAAAAGAACCAGAAAGTCCAGCCAAGGACGTTTTGCCAAGGACATCATTGGTCCAGTTCAGAAAATCAGTATAGAAAAGGCCATGACTCTTTAAAATCAGTATCATAGATAAAACTAACAACAAAAAACAACAATACAATCACGTAAAATAAACAAAAGGTTGACCAGTCTTTAATTGGCCGATGTGATGATACCGATTTTTAATATAGGCCGGAAGCTCTGGTTTCGTTTAAGGTTGGCTTTGTTTCTGTAATCCTCATTTGTATTTTCTCTATATTTCATCACATCATTTAGTTAATTTTTTCTATTATTTGTTTTTTTAGCCATCTCATGATTCTGTATTTTTGGTCCATTAGTATCTATTCCTTATATTTTCAATTTTAAATGCAGACCGAAAAAAAACAATTTAAGTCCGTTTCAATATGTATTTAAAAATGAAGATGTGGTACGATTGCCAACGAGACAACTAGATTCATAAGAGACCAAATGACATAGAAATCATAATTAACAACTATAGGTCATCGTATGGCTTTCAACAATGAGCTAAGCCTATTCCGCATATATGCAGATTTAAAAGGCCCCGAAATGACGAATGTAAAACAATTCAAACGAGAAAAATAACGAACTAATTGAATTAAAATAATAAACGAAAATCGAATATGCAACACACCAAGAAACGACAAGCACTGAATTACAGGCTCCTGACTTAGGACATGTAACGAACATACAAACGTGACAGTGCTAAACATGAATGTGCATTTGAGCCAAACCCTCCCCTTAACCGGGGACAGTTGTTTACCAGTACAACTTAAGAACAAAAGAAAAATCAGTTGGAAAGGCTAACTCATCAGATGGATACAAATACTACAAATATCTATAAAAAAAAATACAAAGTTGACGTGGCCGCATATTTGAATCTCCCAACAACAAAAAGACACAAGTACAGAGCTGAGAGTACCCGCAGTTACTGAAAGCTAGCTCAAAGTCAGGCCCACTAACAATAAATGAAAAAAAATCACGCATTCAAGACTAAATTATCAATCAGTACAGTGACATTTAACATCCAATGGATTTAGTGTAAAAAATATTATTTTAAAAAGCCTGAAAAATATGTTTATGAAACAATACCCGAGAGTAGTGCTAAAGGACACATACAGTTGTAATACCTGTTGCATATTGTGCAAAAATCAGCAACTTTCTAAAGTCTACTAAATTACAAGAACGGTAAACCAAAACTAGTATAACCGTATTGATATGTGTCCACACTTGTTATGAAATAAAATTTATTTTGCGGCGTCGATACCGTCATAACTCTATATGATGTAAAGAAGATGTGAAGAAACTTTGGACCATAGTATGGTGGCAATATGCGATCATTTCGCCTTTTCGTGTTTGCTCCTTTCACTTTGCAAACGCAAAATCGGGAAATCGAGAAATCGGGAAAAATGAAATCGTGAAATAGAGAAATCGGGAAATCGGGAAATCGAAAAATCGAGAAATCGAGAAAGCAAGAAAATTCACAAAAGATGTTAGAAAGGCTATTTATTTAATGGACATTTCAGTTTTAAGAATAGTCTTCTTTTTTTACTTCAACACGTGTCAATGAAGCGGGAAAAACACCATGAGATAAATGTATCAATTTTGAATTCTATCATCATATTTCACATTTTTAAAATGTAATCATGCATATGAAAACAAAATTTCCTATTTGTAGAGCGTTGATAGAATTAAAAACTACATCTAGTATGAAGCTCTAAAAAATGTACACACTGAGATGTTATAAAGTCAACAATATGCATAAATGAGCAACACGACGGGTGCCACACGTGGAGCAGGATCAGTTTTCTGACAAACACACTTGAACAACTAATTGACAAACACTTGAAACACTTTATTAACTACTCTTTGGTCAGTTGTTGTCTTTTGACACATTCCATTCCAGTTTATTTCCAATGAATACAACCAACGGCACAAGTTAGACAAACACTTAAACACTTTACAATTATTGGGCGTTATCACGCGAAAAAGGTAGAAGCATGTAGCAATGAGTCCAAGAAAATTATGCGGCTACGCTAGCTGTTACCATACTTAAACGTCATAAATATCCCCAATGCCAACGTTATTGTCGAAGTTTCGGCAATACACTACAGCAAGGAAGTTTTTAAAGTCTAGAAATTCCTTCTATTCAGCTTTTTGAAGATAAGAAAATCGAAAGACAAGTCTGGTGAGTAATGTTATTTCACTTTTTCAAGGAATGTACTTTATTTTTTTAGAAAAAAACAAGCATAAAACAAAAAACCCGCATTTAAGAAATCGTGGTATGAGCTCCTATCAAGTCACGACAATTTATTTTATCGCTAATACTTATCGAACATATTAAAACGTCTAAGGTTTAAATAAATGAAGAATTAGTGTTTCCTCAACAAAACCAATGTATAATTTTGTTACTGTTGGTCATTTTTCGCAGGTCATATGCATACTACTTATGGTCAGACTTCTTGAAAATGCTTATTTAGCCAAGTGTATTTAAAACTATAAAGCCTAACTACAGGAAAAAAGTTGGAAATACAAAGTGACTTAAAAACAAACACTGAACAGAAAACAAATGACTAACAGAAGCGACCACTGTGGTAAATGCAATTTAATTTCTATAATGATTGAATGAGCGATGATTGTAACATACCAGAAAAAAATCCTCTTCAATGTATATAAATATAGAAACAACTAAAAATATATTCATTGAAACCATATTTGATTGCATTATTCAGCAGATTTCGAAATTAAAAAAACTGGAGGGGTAGGGAAAGGGGGTTGTGATACAAAAGATTTCACGATACGTTTTTAACTAATAATTGGTTCAACAATTAATAGGTTGACAATGGCAATGTCCACCCAGCAAGAGGAGAGGGATCATTTTACCGTGTCCGGATTTTGTGAGGCCATTCTGAGTACAGCAGAATTCGAGTGTTCGCTTGAGGACATACTACACAAAAAGGCGTCTGAGGCAAAGAGGCTAATTTGGAAAATGGAATTAAGTATGTATTACCAATATCATATTCAAATCTTATTTAGATAAACAGGTCAATTATTCAATAAATATAGTCCGTTTTATTCTGTCACTGTATTTCGCCCTACACTCTGTTCTCAGTTTTGCTTCCTGTAATAATTCATATGATAGTTTTCTCTTTAAATTCAAATTCTAGTTGTGTGAGGCACAACCCAAATGGGACAATTGCACAATACCAAAAAAATAACCTTCAGACATCTAAGGGTCAACATATGGCCTCCAATGTAAAACAAGAATATGTCAATAAGACAAAATTTGCGAATTTCTATTCGGTCATCAAACAAGAGCGTAAAATTTGAACGGTTAACTGATTCTGTTGTTACAAATTTAATATATTGAGAATAATTTCATGCAACATCTTCCTTAAAATTTGAGCAGACCTTCCTTTTTTTTTAAATCTAATTGTTTAATTCAACAGAGAGAGAAAATAAGGAAGAGCAGAAATCAGAAAAAGACGAGGATAAAACAGGAATTATGAATGAGGAAGAAAAGAAACCAGAAATGGATGTTGATATATCAACAGAGCAGAGACGGGGTAATTTTTTTTGATATTTTACGCAATTATCACTACTATATTTGCTGGTTGTGCACAAAAATAAGAAGACGTGGTATGATTGCAAATTAGACAACTCCCCATAAGAGACCAAATGACATAAATATCAACAACTATATGTTACCGTATGCATGGCCTTTGATAATGAGTAACACTCATACTGCTTATTAAGAAAATATTATATGAAAGTTTTTTAATGTTCTTCACTGAGAATGACAAATCTAAATGAAAATAAGGAGACAAGTAATAAGGTATTATATATATCATCTCAGATGAAAATTTATATTTCTAATTCTTAAGTTAGTTGGTGGCAATGATGGTACTCACAAATCTAAAGGCTGGAGGAAAAGCAAGTAATAGATTTGTCTCTTTTCTTTCTTTCTAGAAATGATAATAACAAAGCCGATCCATGTGCAGAGAATTGGAGAGAATCCATTGAAGAATGCAGTCGGACATATAAACAAGGTACAATAGAGAATTAAGGGGATATTGTAATGGGGTAGATAGATGTTAGTGGTAATAAGAATCCAATATTAAACTTTAAGTTGAACAGTGATTCCATTGCTGTTCTTCATATTAACGATGAAATCTGTTCTCCTTTTAAAAATTCCTTTAATGTAACGTTGCAACACATTTTCTAAACGGTAAAAGCTAAAGTTGTTCCATTTTATTTTAGCCGAAGGATGTGCTTTCTTCGTGCTCATGTGCCTGATAGTCAGTTGGGTTTCGGTAGTTGTAATGAAAATCAAGAGTATTTTTCAATGGTACATTTGAACTTAATGTATGCCGTAAATCTTATTTGTTTCAAATTTAAACAACTTTTTGACATTTCGATAATAATCTTTTCGTTTTTTAAACGTATCTTGGGCAAAAGTATTCGTCACCTGCATTTTTATTGCTATTATTTCATACAAAAACACATATTTTCAAAAAAATATTTTGAGGTCATTGTTGGTTGAATTTTTATCAATAAGGCCTTTAAAGACGTAGAATTGTCTAAAGTTTGTTTGTTTATTTGGTTTAAGTTTTGTCTTCAGGTGTTTTTGTTTTCTCTTGATGTGAACACATACAATACATTTTTATAATTCAATTTTGTTGAATACATAGCGAATTTCTGAACTGGAAGGATCAATAAATGACAAAGAAACGAAAAAGGACGAAAGGAAAATGAAAAAAGAACTTATGAAAGAGGAAAAAATAAAACAGAAAAAAGCTAAAGAAGAGGAAATGATTGTTAAAACACAGTTCAAAGCAATCGAAAAGAGTAACCAAAGACACAATAAGGATGTGAAGTCAAAATGGAAGAAGGAACAAAAGAGGAGAAAGCAGATGAAAAAGATGGTTGAAAAAGGAAATAGGAATTTAGAAAAAGGTATTTATTTCATAAATATGTCTTCTTTCTTCAGTCTTCTTCTGACTTAACGAGTTTTGATGGTTATAGTTGCCGTAGGCGTAAGTCTTTTCTAACTTCAACCAACCATTTCCAATGATGTATTAAAATCAATAAAAGAAATATACAAATTTCTAATTCAATTATGATCATATTTCACATTTTTATGATATAATGTATAAAAATTAATTGTCTAATTCAGAGTTCCATGTACATACACGATTCATGAAAAGTTTGTCTTATAGTTTTTAGTATAACTTAATATTTTAAATTTAAAGAGAAATAAATATACTAAATGCGGGTGATAGGTAAATTTAGAATCAACTCTTCAAAAAATAAACCCAGAGTGCACCGGGAGTTTAAAATCTTTTATGAAAACATTATGAAATTTCTACATCCGTGTTTATCTTTACAGAAATGAAGAAGATCGAGAAAAAGAGAGTAAAGGACGAAAAGAAGAAAGTATTCCAAGCTATTGATGTTGCTCAAGAAAAGCAAAATGATTTAACAACAGTAAGAACAGATGAAGAAACAGAGAAAAATGAAGACGATAAAAATAAAACTATCGATATTGATGGGGAACAACAAAATGGTTCCAAAATAGTCAAAGCAAATGAAGAGACAGAGAATGACGAAGACGAGAGGAAGACAACAGATCAAACAATCGATGTTGAGAAAAACAAAACAGAGAAAGAGACAGAGATAACCGAAGACGAGAGGGAGACAACAGATCAAACAATCGATGTTGAGAAAAACAAAACAGAGAAAGAGACAGAGATAACCGAAGACGAGAGGAAGACAACAGATCAAACAATCGACGTTGAGAAAAACAAAACAGAGAAAGAGACAGAGATAACCGAAGACGAGAGGAAGACAACAGATCAAACAATCGATGTTGAGAAAAACAAAACAGAGAAAGAGACAGAGATAACCGAAGACGAGAGGAAGACAACAGATCAAACAATCGATGTTGAGAAAAACAAAACAGAGAAAGAGACAGAGATAACCGAAGACGAGAGGAAGACAACAGATCAAACAATCGATGTTGAGAAAAACAAAACAGAGAAAGAGACAGAGATAACCGAAGACGAGAGGGAGACAACAGATCAAACAATCGATGTTGAGAAAAACAAAACAGAGAAAGAGACAGAGATAACCGAAGACGAGAGGAAGACAACAGATCAAACAATCGATGTTGAGAAAAACAAAACAGAGAAAGAGACAGAGATAACCGAAGACGAGAGGGAGACAACAGATCAAACAATCGATGTTGAGAAAAACAAAACAGAGAAAGAGACAGAGATAACCGAAGACGAGAGGGAGACAACAGATCAAACAATCGATGTTGAGAAAAACAAAACAGAGAAAGAGACAGAGATAACCGAAGACGAGAGGGAGACAACAGATCAAACAATCGATGTTGAGAAAAACAAAACAGAGAAAGAGACAGAGATAACCGAAGGCCAGACAATCACCTGTGATAGTATTGGAAATAATGAAGTGAAAGAAAATTCCGAAAATGATGCAAAAGACATTAAAATGAGTACCAAAAATGCCGGAAAGAAAACCACATTTGCTGCCAGAATCAGTGGATTCTTCCGATCCTTATTGTGTATCAAAAGACAGAAGAAAAGCAAAGATGTGTGTTGATGAACTAGTTATTTTCTAACAATTCTTATTTTTCTACACTCTATTTTCTTAATAAAAAGCCAAAATCATTGTTATTTAGCCTTGAGGAACCTGTTTTATTTAGAGACTTTATTTGAGAATTAATCTAGTATTTTGTAACTACTAGTATACTCCTACTTCAAAAGTTTGTGTCTCTTCTCTTTTTGCTGGTTTTTGTGTGTGCTTCATGCCGATCTTTAAAGGTCAAATCCCTTTTCAAACTAAGATATGTGTTGATTAACATGTTTTATTCATCAAATTTTATCTTATTAATGTTTTAATTTTTAATTTTCTAAACGAGAAGCCAAAAATCAAGGGTTTATTTACTAGATATTTGTCTATGGACTAGCTTTTAGTAACAACTACACGGTGGGTAAGGTTGTCCTGCGAGAGAACGTTCTGTGCTGGTGATTCGGTCCTGACGGGTGCTGGTGGTCCTGATTCTGTGCTGGTGGGTTTGTTGCTTATTTTTTCTCTGATACGTCATAAGTACCATGCAATGAATATTACAACTTATTATTGCAAAAGTCGTGCAAGTTCGCCAAACGAAATTGTCCTGTCGACGATTAGAAAAAGGTCCTGGTTCTGTTCTCCTATGTCCTGGTTCTGTGCCTTTACATCTAAGCTAAAAGTGGCAAATATTCAAAATCATTGATGCTCTACTGTTAATGACTAGTTAGCTGTTATCTATTTTCTTAAAATTGCCATTGTTGTGAATCTGTTTACTATTATGAAAAAAATAACCCATATTTTTTTAATTTACTGTTTTCTGTTTTCTCATTTAAGATGATTTAAAATGCTGTTATCCGTTATCAATATTTTAAATTAACTGTAACCTTATTTGCTGACCTGTTAATAGAACCCCTCTTGCCACATTTTAAGATAAGAAAATATGTTTACGATTTTCTGGATTACGATCCTTTTGCACGATCATCAAAATATGGTGTAAAATATTCAATATCTATATAAAAAAGATGATGTGGTATGTTTGTCAATAGACAAATTTCCAATAAGAAACCAAAAGGAAGTATGTGTAAACAACCATAATGTTGTACGACCTTCAACAATGACCCAAAATTCAAAATGTAAAAGGTTTTGCATAAACATGGGTAGCATAAATATAGAACAAAGAATTTTTTTCTAATAAAATTGAGAATGGAAACGGGGATGTGTCAGGGACAACAACATGGCCATAGAGGTGACAAAAGTCGAATACCGTCAAAGGGTTTTCAACACAGCGAAAAAAATTTCGCACCCAGATGCGGGCTTCAGTCGGCCCTTACACAAAATGTAATCTAGTTCATTAGAAATGGATGTTACATTCATCTTCATAACATATAAATGAACTAAAATTAAAAAAAAAAAACAAAGGCAAGAGGCTTCTGACTTTTGCCAGGGGCTAAAATGAGTCGGGATTAAACATGTAAAAATCAGGCACAAATAAAGTTGATCAAGGCAAACAATCAGGTGAGCCTGGGCACTTTTTAGATGAGTTTAGATAATAATTTCAGTGTAACCTAAGCATCCTGAATATCGTTTCTCTGACAAATTTGTACGAAACTGTAGATACTTTTCTTTTTATTCACAACCAAATGAAACTCGGCCTTGTTTCTGTGCGTAAGAATCATGTGTCTTCAGCAGCTTAAATCAGAATACTTTGTGAACAATTTAGTGCTGACTAAAAGAATGACAATAGTAAATTGCGAGGGGGGGGGGGGGGGGGGGGTGGAGGAAAAAGAAGGTCACAGTGAAAGTTTTAAGCTTGGAATAGTTTTAAAATTCTAAAATTGATGATAAAAAATAATTTGATGCAGATGTTCAAGAACGATTTTATTACAAAATTTTACAATAAAAACGTTTTCCGTGAGTGGAAGGGAATTTCCCGTAAAATTTCCCGTAAGATTAAAAAGTTACACTTTAAAAGAAAATTTAAAGCTACTAGTATCAAGTATCACTTGCTGTATCTTTACGATTATTTTCAACATAAAATTTTTGTCTGAACGGTTGTCATTTTTTTTCTCTCGAAAGTTCTAAAGAACACTCAAAACATATTTCACTATTTTATGGAACGAGAGAGAATGGAGACGATATAACCTAGATAACACTAATGCCCGCGTCACACTGTCCCGATTTTTATATACGATGGACACCCGAATGCGAAAATTGTAAGTTCGTACGAAGTTGGTCCCGATCTCGTTAAAATACCAAAAAGTGACCGAAGCAAGTACGATGAATAACGAAGTCTATACGATGGTGCCGAAATTATATACGATAGCAAAAGATTGACATACGAAGGTTAACCGAAGACGGGTATTTAAGCTTCATATCTCAGCCGAAGGCTACATGATGGATTACGAAGGCTACACGATAGATTACGATGATGGCGCGATGGCCATACGATGTCTAAAAGACGTCGTGTACAGCTTACGATGCATTTAAATTATTGGCGGGAAATCGGTCTTTTTGTCTAATTCTTATAAAACTTAGTTTATTATCCCCTCGCCTACTACATGTAAGTTGCGTGTAGATAAAATTGTTATGGACACTCTAGAACCAAAATGCTCAAAACTTGGTATGGTGTTACTCGTTAAGAATATCTTAAGCGCTATTGACTTTAAAGTTCAAAGGTTAAGGTCACAGTGGCAGTTGTAATACAAGGTAATATCACCCTTGTGGACACTCTAAAACCAATATGCTTCAAAAGATTTTTACCACATTTGGTATATTGTTCCTCCTTGTAATGATCTGACATTTTTTACGTTCAAGGCCAAAGGTCAAGGTCATGCAGATGGACTTGTTTTTTCTCCTTGTAATAGCATAATACACAGGAAATTGGTTGCTTATTCTTTACCTGCTGGTTCTAAAGACAATATTAAAGGTATTTCCAGTTACTGATTGTTTTGGTTGATTTCTAAAAAAAATAGTTTATGTATCAAATATGCATATTCAATTTACTATTTTCTGCATGTGTCATATACAAATACAGTGTCCATACTTGTCCCCGATATGTTACATACGAGGGGGTGCCACGCTCGGCATTGCCTTGTTTGAACTGTAAAATATGTGCACTAGTCTGAATAATCACCCATACTTATGCCCATGTTTACTGATCTATCTTTAAGGTAAGGTAATGGGTTCGTTGATCCCTTTTATTCAAAAAGAGCTCTTTCCAGGAGAATATCATAATAATATAGACAAAAGGAAAGATGTGAGGAAAGCAACAAATGCGGCAAAATATGACATATAGAAAACAAAATGTTTATGAAGTAAACATTCGTGGGACAACAACTCAGACGATACATAAAAAATCAGAATAATGAAGAAAAAGTTTGTTTCCCTATATACGCGTGCCTGCAGTGTTGGTGTACGAGGCGCGTTTATGATTTTCATTATGTTACCTGATATGAAAAATTGACAAAAAATAATATTTTACTTGTAAAAGTAAATCCTGAGCCTGTAATAGCTGCTCTTTTTGTTCCATTTGAATTAATAGAAACAACGCTGTCGCCTTTCTTGTTCTCATAGAATCATTTGATATAAGCTCCGTGTTTTGTGAACGTCTTTCTTAACTGTCGTATTAGACTGACCAGTGCATTTCGCGCATGGCACTTTAAATTTATTTTAGCGCGAAAATTAACTTACATTTAGCTGGATGTATTGCCGTCGTAGTTCCATCTTGTCGCCTTCGTACTTTTATTCGATGGCAACACGACGGGATTACGAGGTCTTCACGAAGTCGTGTTGCCATCGTAAGACCTTCGGGTAACTTCGTGATTCATTCGTGTAGACATCGTAATGTCAAAACTGCCCGATAGAAACGATGGAAACACGAATGCAATACGATGTTCAAAGATGCATTCCCGGTGACATTACGATGGTGAGGATGGTGATACGAACTCAATACGAACCCTCACCATCGGACGCACCTTCGGGGATTTTTTAACATGTTAAAAAATTTAGAACCCTTCCCGAAGTTGTCCCCGAAGGCTAGAAAAAGTGGCCGATGGTTCTACGATGGTTAAAGATGGCACTACGAATAGCCCGATCTGGATACGATCAGTCCCGATTTTGAACATTTCCATAATCGTGTTGCCATCGGCGTAAAAATCGGGACAGTGTGACACGGGCATAACAGAAATAAAAAAAAAATAACTTTTGCATTTTATAATTTCAAAATAAAGTGAGTTGTCAAGGAATTTTTATAAAGAATTAAGGGGGAGGGAGTGAACGATGTTCCTATTTTTTTATATTTATATATGTAGGACTCTAAAGTGCGATGGTACTCTAAAGTGCGATGGTCACGCTAAAGTGCGATGGTCTACGCTAAAGTACGATGTTGTCTCACGCTAAAGTGCGATGGTTGTTTGTTTGCTAAAGTAAGATGGTATATCACGCTAAAGTGCGATGGACCAATATGATAAGGTCGACGGTTTAAAACATTAAAATACATGGATTTAAAAAAAAAACTGGTCTATTTGCAAAAGCTAGAATGCTAAGGTGTAACATATGATTTATCATTTATGATTTTATGGCTTTATGATTTATCGGTAATCTTAAGTGATAGTTTCTAAAATTTATTTTGAAGACCGACCACATTGTCGGAATACATTAAGTAACATTTATTTGTACAAGGTGTTTTATTCTTGAATGCGAGAAAAAGTCAATATTCGTCAAGCTTTCTCTTTTCCGTAAAAAAGACATGTTATATTTTCCTCCACTGTACAAACTATGTTTTAGCCGACAATTTATAATTTACGCTGAAAAACATGAACCTTTATTTTACTGACGTTACTTTTTAATAAAATCGAAAATATTTTTAAGGGGACCGCAATGTAAACTGAATTGTAAACAATAATTTCAGTGCATCCGTTCGCTGCCAATAGAAGCAGGATCTACGATACCTATATTCGTATACTATTTTCAACCTATTTAGCATCTATAAAGTAAAATGGTTGACTGCAGGACACAAGTCCTTCTTCAAGCATCCGAAATAAATCAACACAGTTGCTTCAGCCGACGAAGCACGGTTAGGTCTGAAATTAAAACATGGACATTTGGTGAATCAAATGTTCTTAATTTATGTTCCGGCATATACATTTTTGGTTTGTATAAACGACTGTTAACGTCATAATCCAAGTACAATTCTCTCGTCTATACTTTCGCGGACCATCGCACTTTAGCGTATGGAGGAATCGTGCTTTAGCGTAGACCATCGCACTTTAGCGTGACCATCGTACTTTAGCGTCCCCATCGCACTTTAGAGTCCTACATCATGAATAAATATAAAATATGCCTTTAGAGCAATTTGGACTTCCCGTGTTGTCATGTGACATATTAACCACTGACGATATTCATCAGAGCAATTTAGACTTGCCGTGTTGTCATGTGACATGTTTACCACTGACGAGATTCATCAGAGCAATTTAGACTTGCCGTGTTGTCATGTCACATATTAACCACTGACAAGATTCATCAGAGCAATTTAGACTTTTCATGTAGTCATGTGACATATTAACCACTGACGAGATTCATCAGAGCAATTTAGACTTGCCGTGTTGTCATGTGACATATTAACCACTGACGAGATTCATCAGAGCAATTTAGACTTGCCGTGTTGTCATGTGACATATTTACCACTGACGAGATTCATCAGAGCAATATAGACTTTCCATGTAGTCATGTGACATATTAACCACTGACGAGATTCATTAGAGCAATTTAGACTTGCCGTATTGTCATGTGACATATTAACCACTGACGAGATTCATCAGAGCAATTTAGACTTTCCATGTAGTCATGTGACATATTAACCACTGACGAGATTCATTAGAGCAATTCAGACTTGCCGTATTGTCATGTGACATAGTAACCACTGACGAGATTCATCAGAGCAATTTAGAGCAATTTAGACTTTCCGTGATGTCATGTGACATATTAACCACTGACGAGATTCATCAGATCAATTTAGACTTTCCGTGTTGTCATGTGACATATAAACCACTGACGAGATTCATCAGAGCAATTTAGACTTCCCGTGTTGTCATGTGACTTATTCACCACTGACGAGATACATCAGAGCTATTTAGACTTCCCGTGTTGTCATGTGACATATTAACCACTGACGAGATTTATCAGAGCAGTTTAGAGCAATTTGGACTTGCCGTGTTGCCATGTGACATATTAACCACTGACGGGATTCATCAGAGCAATTTAAACTTTCCGTGTTGTCATGTGACATATTAACCACTGACGAGATTTATCAGAGCAATTTAGACTTTCCGTGTTGTCATGTAACATATAAACCACTGACGAGGCATCAGAGCAATTTAGACTTTCCGTGTTGTCATGTGACATATTAACCACTGACGAGATTCATCAGAGCAATTTAGACTTTCCATGTAGTTATGTGACATATTAATCACTGACGAGATTCATCAGAGTAATTTAGACTTGCCGTGTTGTCATGTGACATATTAACCACTGACGAGATTCATCAGATCAATTTAGACTTTCCGTGTTGTCATGTGACAAATTAACCAGTGACGAGATTTATCAGAGTAATTTAGACTTGCCGTGTTGTCATGTGACATATTAACCACTGACGAGATTCATATTTCTAATAAAACATACGAGGTGCTGCCAGCTTAAATTTGGTTTTTGAGATCTCAACCATCGACCTCGATATTGAATAAAAAAGAACCAGAAAGTCCAGCCAAGGACGTTTAGCCAAGGACGTCCTTGGTCCAGTTCAGAAAATCAGTATAGAAAAGGCCATGACTCTTTAATATCGGTATCATAGATAAAACTAACAACAACAAAAACAACAATACAATCACGTTAAATAAATAAAAGGTTGACCAGTCTTTGATTGGCCGATGTGATGATACCGATTTTTAATATAGGCCGGAAGCTCTCGTTTCTTTTATGGTTGGCTTTGTTTCTGTAATCCTCAATTGTATTTTCTCTATATTTTAGCACATCATTTAGGCAATTTTCTCTATTATTTGTTTCTTTTAGCCATCTCATGATTCTTTGGTCCATTAGTATCTATTCCTTATATATATTTTATATTTTCAATTTTAAATGCAGACCAAAAATCTTTAAGTCCGTTTCAATATATATTTAAAAATAAAGATGTGGTACGATTGCCAACGAGACAACTATTTATAAGAGACAAAATGACATAGAAATCATAATTAACAACTATAGTTCATCGTATGGCCTTCAACAATGAGCTAATATATAAAAAAGAAGATGTGGTATTATTGCCAATGAGACAACTATCCACAAAAGACCAAAATGACACAGACATTAACAACTATAGGTCACCGTATGGCCTTCAACAATGAGCAAATCCCATACCGCATAGTCAGCTATAAAAGGCCCCGATAAGATAATGTAAAACAATTCAAACGAGAAAACTAACGGCCTTATTTATGTAAAAAAAGAACGAAAAACAAATATGTAACACATAAACAAACGACAACCACTGAATTACAGGCTCCTGACTTGGGACAGGCACATACATAAATAATGTGGCGGGGTTAAACATGTTAGCGGGATCCCAACCCTCCCCTATTCTGGGACAGCGGTATAACAGTACAACATAAGAACGAACTATAAAAATCAATTGAAAATGGCTTAACTCATCAGAAGGACAATTATACAAGTGAACGTGGCCGGTACTTATACATCCCGACACAAAAAGACACAATGAACAGATCTGAGAGTACTCGCAGTTATCTGACAGCTAGTTCAAAGCCACTAACAACTAATAAAAAAATCATGGAACTGAGACTAAACTATCAATCCGTATACATCCAACATCCAATGGATTTAGTGTCAGAGTCATCGATAGCCAGAGAAATACATGACCTTGTGCAATGCCAAGTTACAGGTATCGACAGATTGTAGATCCATGAATATGTATATGCATATAACATACTAATAATATTTAGTTAGCTTTTAATTTACTGATAACACAATCAATATTTATACCAATAAAAACAATATTCAATGATCTAATTACAGTGTTGAATAGGTAACCTTTTAGAATAAGTTTATTTAAAGGAGCGACAAGTTTACATGGATCATTTCTAAATTTCCGGGCACGGTTAACAACATTTCCGTAAAAATGAGGATATGCTATCCCGTTTGAAATAAGTTTTCTACAGGTACAACCAAACTTCAAAACCAAATCTTTATATCTATGGAAAAATTTAATAAAGGTTTTAAGTAATTTATGGTAATGATATCCCTGGTTTAATAATTTACCAGTAATACATAGGTTGCGTTGGTTAAAATAAAAAACGTCACAACAGACACGGGTATAGCGAACAAGTTGTGAAATATAAACACCGTAAAATGGTGCCAAAGGAACATCACCATCTAAAAATGGAAAATTAACAATAGGGAACGAAAAATCGTCTCTTTTGTCGTAAATTTTAGTGTGGAGTTTCCCGTTTAAAACCGAAATATCTAAATCCAGGAAAGGACAGTTATTACCGAATAAATTTGATTTATTTAAAGTAAGTTCCTTGGGGTACATTTCCGCAGTATATTGAGAAAATTCTTGATTATTTATTTAACGAAAAAATATCAGCCTATTCCGCATATATGCAGATATAAAAGACCCCGAAATGACGAATATAAAACAATTCAAACGAGAAAAAGAACGAAATAATTTAACTAAAATAATGAACGAAAAACAAATATGCAACACACCAAGAAACGACAAGCACAGAATTACAGGCCCCTGATTTAGTACAGGTAATGGACATAAAAACGTGGCAGTGTTAAACATGAATGTGCATGGGAGCTAAACCCTCCCCTTAACTGGGACAGTTGTTTAAAAGTACAACTTAAGAATAAAAGCAAAATCAGTTTAAAAGACTAACTCATCAGGTTGATTCAAATACTACAAATATCTATCTAAAAAGATACAAAGTTGACGTGGCCGCATATTTGAATATTCCAACAACAGGGAGACACAAGTATAGAGCTGAGAATACCCGTAGTTACTGACAGCTAGCTCAAACCTAGGCCAACTGATAATAAATGAAAAAAAATCAGGCATTCAAGACTAAATTATCAATCAGTACAGAGACATTTAACATCCAATGGATTTAGTGTGAAGAATGTTATTTTAAAAAGCCTGAAACATATGTTGATGAAAAAATACCTGAAAGTGGTGCTAAAAACTTAAAGGGGATACGATACATACAGTTGTAATACCTGTTGTAGTATGCATGTCGTGCTAAAATCAGCAACTATCTTAAGTCTACTAAATTACAACGGTAAACCAAAAGTAGTATTGCCACATTGATCTGTGTCCACACTTGTTATAGGATTTAATTTATTTTGCGGCGTCGATATCGTCATAATTCTTTATGATATAAAGAAGATGGGAAGAAACTTTGGACCATAGTATGGTGGCCGGATGCGGCCATTTCGCCTTTTCGCGACGGTTTTTGTGTTTGTTCCTTTCAATTTGCAAACGCAAAATCGGGAAATTGAGAATTCGGGAAATTGAGAAATCAGGAAATCGGGAAATCGGGAAATTGGGAATTCGAGAAATCGAGAACTCAAGAAAACGTACAAAAGATGTTAGAAAGGGTATTTATTTAATGGACATTTCAGCTTTCTTCGGGCTTCTATTAACTAAACGAATTTAGGTGCACGCCGTCGACACGACGAATAGTCTTCTTTTAAATTCAACACGTGTGACAATAAAGGAAAAAACTCAATGAGAGAAATGTATCAATTTTGAATTCTATCATCATATTTCACATTTTCAAAATTCAATCATGCATATGAAAACAAAATTTCCCATATTTGTAGAGCGTTGATAAAATTAAAAACTACATCTACATGTAGTATGAAGCTCTAAAAAATTTACACACTGAGATGTTATGAAGTCAACAATGTGCATAAATGAGCAACACGACGGGTGCCACGTGAGGAGCAGGATCTGCTTACTCTTCCGGAGCACCTGAGATCACCTCCAGTTTTTGTTGGGGTTCGTGTTGCTTAGTCTTCAGTTTTCTATGCTGTGTCTTATGTACTATTATTTGTCTTTTGTCTTTTTAGTTTTTAGCCATGACGTTTTCAGTTTATTCTCGATCTAAGAGTTTGACTTTCCCTCTCGTATCTTTCGTCCCCTAACAATATGTATAAATTTTATATCTTGCAATTTTCCTTTTCACACTAATAAAACTTAACTAATAACTATATAATCTCTTTACTTGTAAGTATTACTGGCGCTAACGCTTTCTACGATATGATTTATCGAAATTTTAAAAACATTCAAAGTTCTACTACAGAAGCACATTTAGGAACTTCTAAAAATATTGTTTGAATTCGAAATCACGAATTTAATCATACTTATCATATTTTTGGATGGTCCTCAATGGGCTTCCGTAGAGTTCTTTACACAAATAAAATTGATTGAACAATTTGTCTTATTTGTAATTTATTAGTATATTAATGGAAAATCCTGTTACAGCCGATTTCATTGAGTCATTCTTAGGTTAGGTAAACTATCCTCTTTTTAGAGTAGACTAGTCCGACAGATAACCAATCTATCTATCTGTTGGACTATGCTACTTTGAAATGAGGATAGTATACTTGAACTTATAAGGACTTCACGGTTCAGCTAACTAGCAAGCTAACCAAATATATTACCTTTTCCTACATACTCGATGAAGTCGGCTGCCGTGAACAGGATGTTTATGGCAAGCTGTTCTCGTCAAAACTATGTTTAAACCATTTTTCGAAAAAATTACACACTGAGAATTAAAACCGTTGCAAAGCACAATGAGATTTAAAAACTTCAAAACACACACTGAGAATTAAAAATTACACACTGAGATTTCATAAAGACGCAACGAGATTACAAAAATGAAAAACACACACTGAGAATTGAAAATTACACACTGAGATTCAAAAAGACACATTGAGAATAAATAAACTGAAAACACACACTGCATGAGAATTCAAAATTACACACTGAGATTTGTGCGCACTTTTTTATGCGCATATATCTAATTAGCATACTTAATCTGAATCTATTACAAGCTTAAAACAACTAAGGGGCAGAACTCGTTAGTCCTTCGATTTGGTTCCAAATTATTTATAAAAAAAAACTTTAGAAATACAAGAACAAGAAAAATACCCACTTACCGTCTTATTACAAAATATAACGAAATGATGAAAAACTTTATTAGAATTATAAGAAAGTATTGGAACAATCTGTAAAAAAAAACAAAGAACGCAAAATGTTTACTCAAGTGTCTATAATTATGGCATATAAACGTAACAAAAATATAAAAGATTACCTTGCGAAATCAGGGTAACAGTTGGAAGAATTTAGAAAAGGGACTCATGCTTAAACGGTGTTAAGTTTTAAAAAAATCCTGAAACACTGGTAGTAATGATCTGAATTATAGGTAACAAACTTATGAATATGAGCGATGTTAAGTCTTGAAATTTATTACGAATGTTGGTTGAAGGAATCGCATTTCATCATAATGACAAGAGTTCTTGAGATCAAGATATTAATCTGTTTAATTTTCATCTCATGAATATTCATTAGTAATTTGCATATTAATTTCAGTGTGTATTTTTGAAATCTCAGAGTGTAATTAACAATTCGCAGTGTGTGTTTTTTCAATTTTTTTCATCTCAGTGTGTCTTTTTAAAATCTCAGTGTGTAATTTTGAATTCTCAGTGTGTGTTTATTTAATTTTTTTAAAAATATTAGTGTGTTATTTTAGGTTTTTAAATCTCAGTGTGTATTTTTTTTCTTCGAAAAAAGGGTTTAAACATAGTTTTGACGAGAACGGCTTGCCATAGATGTTCCCTTAATATACTAGAGGTCAGTACTTAAGACTCGATACAGATGAAAATATAGAATACACGAGAAAAATAAGCAAGATGCTCTCTCAAGTAAACTATTTAATTTGTGGTTGAAAAAACAAGTCAAAACACCGACCATTGAAAACAGTGTTTATAAGAGTATTGAATATTGTTTTTATTGGTATTAATATTGATTTTGTTATCAGTAAATTAAAAGCAAACTATATAATATATACACATTCATCGATCTACAATCTGGGATGCCTGTATCTTGGCATTGCACAAAGTTATGTGTTTTTCTTACTATTTATGACGCCTTTTCCCTAAATGCATTGGATATTTAGTCTTTAGATGCATGATTTTTTTTATTAGTTGTTAGTGGCTAGTAATATTTAATAGTGAACTGCGAGTACTTTCAGATCTGTAACTAGTGTCTTTTTGTTGCTGGGATGTACAGGTACCCGGCCAAGTCCACTTGTATTTATACTCATTTGTAGTATTTGTATTTTTATCCATCTGATGAGTAAAGCCGTTTTTAACTGATTCTTATAGTTCGTTCTTATGTTGTACTGTTATACCACTGTCCCAGGTTAGGGTAGGGTAGGGAAAATAAGGCCGTAAAAATTCTCGTTTGAATAGTTTTACATTGTAATTAATGCCTGTTATAGCTGACTATGCGGTATGGGCTTTGTTCATTGTTGAAGGCAGTACGGTGACCTATAGTTGTTAATTTCTATTTCATTTGGTCGAATAAATGTTTTTACAAATTCCAGCCACGAAATCAAAGTGTAAAATTCATACAAATAGCTTCTACTTTGAAACTTTCAAACCATTAACCAAATCAAATAAATGATATAAGGTGGTCGTACATTATATCTGTGTCGGGGCATTGCACAATGTCGTAGTTTTCTCTGACTGTAAATGAATTCATTACACTAAATCTGTTGGATTGTGAATGCGTACTGATTTGTATTTTAAATATCAATCAGTGTACACACTATGCATTTAAAGTTTAGTGTTAGATGCATATTTTTTTGGTTATAAGATATAAGAAGATGTGGTATGAGTGCCAATGAGACAACTCTCCATCCAAGTCACAATTTATAAAAGAAAACTATTATGGTCAAAGTACGATTCTCAACACATTAGTTGTTGTTTACAGTGAACTAGCTGCCAGTAACTGTAACAACTCTCAGATCTGTACTAAGTGTCTTTTAGTTGTGGTGATGTATAAATACCCTGCAACGTTAACTCTGTGCTTTTTGTAACATGTGTATTTTTATTTGCATTCATCAGAAAGGCATTCACATCAAAGCATGCACAAATGGAACAAGGGTGGTGGACGCCATAATGGATGACTGTGCATTGAAGGTTAATCCAAACCCTTGAATGTATATATAAAAAAATAAATGAAAGTTCTTCTAAAAAAGAGAAACACATATAGCCGGTAATATCTGATAAATATTACTACTTGTAGCAATACATATCGCGCAAATTCAGCATAAAAGTACTAAAGTATCAGGAATCACACCAAACGATTATTATCCACATTGATATGTGTCCACACTTGTTCTGTAATAAAATATCAGTATTTTGCGGCGTCGATACAGCATTCATATTTTTTTTATGATGTCAAGAACATATGGTCTACAACTGTAATTGACAGAGAAATCTTCAAACAGGAGAAATGTTCCGCAAAGCAATACGTATAATCAAATCAGCTAAATGACCCGGTGAAACTGTCTATACCCGGTCCCTTATAGAGTTCTTTCTTTTGAATAGTGATTTTTATCAATTTTTTTATTTAGTCTATGAAAGAAACTATGATAGGTGGGAGATTCCTTTAAAAGCTGGTAAGAACTAAATGACCAACACTTTGAACAACTTTTAGCCAAATATAAGTTTTCCAAATGTCATTATGATAAAGAAACACCAGAAACAAGTTATTTACGCCCAATAAATAAACAATCACTGGTATTATCAACACATAATAAATCAACAAACTAGGAAACAACTTATTAATACACAATAAATAAACAAACACTGGTGTCAACTTATTAACAAACCCAATAAAAGTCTGTGACATTACAACTTATTAGCCATCATCGCACAGAAAAGGGAGATAACAAAGAATCTGAGAGAAACTGCAGGCTGTGCTGTTACCAATGACAAACACTTGGAAAAACTTTTTGACAAACACAGTCGGAAACTTATTGATAAGCACAGTGGACAATTTATTGACCAACACATTGCAATTTATTTGGCGTTATCACACAAAAAAGGTAGATACAGTGAATGTTAGAATTCTATGCGGCAGCGCTGTTGCCATACTTCGACGTCATAAATATCCCCAATGCCAATGTTCATTGTCGAAGTATCGGCAATACGCTGCAGCGGAATAAGTTTTCAAAGTCTAGAAATTTATTCTATTCAGCTTTTTGAAGATAAGAAAATCGAAAGGCAATTCTGGTGAGTAATGTTATTTCACTTTATTCAAGTAATGCACTTTTCAATCAGTTATTTTTTTAGAAAGAACAGCCATATTTAGAAAGAACAATTCTAATATGACGTGCTTCTTTAGCTTTGTAAAGAAACTATACTTTATTATCCAATCATAAAATTAGTTTGCACATGCGTATATTGGCTACGGCAGAAAAATGAATTTTATCAAATTGGTATGCATTTAATGTATTCCATTAACTTAAAAAAAGTTTCAAACTCCAAAATGATACACATTTTGTTACTAATACTTTTACAATGACAACAATGTGTTACAATTTCGACATATTTGACCTAGATACCGCAACGTCCATGTTGGCTACCCCTCCCTCTGAAAAACACGTTTCATCTATCCTGTTAAAAGGCATGTATATAATAATTTCATTGAAACATATGATCTGACGATAAAATATAAAATAAGTATAGGTTATTAATTATAACTGTTGTACTGAAATGACAAAATTGTGTCATATTTATGAAAAATGGATTGACCCTAGCAGGGAATCGAATCCCATTCTATAAAAAAAAAAATAGGCGTAATTACCAATATACCACCAAGGTTTCCAATCCATTTTACAAATGCAACAAGATTGTCACTCAGTATTAATTTTAATCATCATGTAATACAGAATTTGAAATCGTCGCAATTATTTGGACTTAAAAAAAAGTAAAATCACAAAAATACTGAACTTAGAGGAAGATCAATTGGGAAAGTCCATAATCTGAACATGGCAAAATCAAATAACAAAACGCATCAAAAACGAATGGACAAAAACTGTCATATTCCTGACTTGGTACAGGCATTTTCAAATGTAGAAAATGGTGGATTAAACCTGGTTCTATAGCGCTAACCTTCTCACTTTAATGACAGTCTCATCAATTTCCGATATTTTTACATTGATGCGTTAACCGCAAGTATAAATGAATTTCTGTCAAAGGGCCCCTCCTGTCGAGTCTCGAATGTCAGCAAAACGTTATCAAGGAATCCTCTATCAGATTTGAACATATTTACCAATGCTACAATGATCTACAATAACCGGCGGAACATTTACAATTAATTAAGTAAATAAAGATCGACCTACCCGATTCTCCTTGTGCATCCACCGCCATTGACAACTGACTTGAAAATGTGCGTGTCAGAAATTGACCTCAAAGAAATGTATAACTTTTCTGTTATATTGTGACACAAATATTGTTTAAGTTAATAAATTTGATAATTTCTGTTTCAATTTTGAATTTTACAAACTTACAACTTTGCGAAATTAAACTGGTTTGAACTAGTTGGATAAAAATCGACAGGGAGGTTGATGGAAGAGCCTACACAAATACAGTACACCCTATACACAGCGAACATAGAAATTACCGTAATTGTCCTAATCAGAATCGAAATAATTGATGCCAGCTATACTTTATTTTAGTTTTAACATGGGTAGGCATTATATTCGTGTCATTT
The DNA here is from genome assembly GCF_963676685.1 of Mytilus edulis. Classification (NCBI taxonomy): domain Eukaryota; kingdom Metazoa; phylum Mollusca; class Bivalvia; order Mytilida; family Mytilidae; genus Mytilus; species Mytilus edulis. Next base: position 28,645,886 of record NC_092346.1, read on the forward strand.
TAGCCCTCGCTATCGCTCTGGCAAAAATAATCACGAATATAACTGATGCCTACCCATGTTAAAACTACAATAAAGTATAGCTGGCATCAATTATTTCTTAACCATAAAACAAAAAACCCTTTTCAATGTATATTAATATTTTCATGTATACATATAGAACTACAAAAAATCTTTTAATGTGAATCCATATTTGATTGCAGCAGATTTCGAAATTTAAAAAACGAAGGAAGGTTAGAAAAAAAGGGTGACGGATTTATAAAAGTTTTTCCATACTTGTTTCCGAATCCCATATTTGAACTTTATGTAACATTGTATTATATATCTTGTATTTTTTCATTAATAAATACTGTTTACACTGAAAAAGGGGGTGATACAAAAGATTGTATGATACATTTTTAATTAATAGTTGGTTCAACAATTAATAGGTTGAGAATGGCAATGTCCACCCAACAAGAGGAAAGGGATCATTTTACCGTGTCCGGGTTTTGTGAGGCCATTTTAAGTACAGCAGAATTCGAGTGTTCGCTTGAGGACATACTAGACAAAAAGGCTTCTGAGGCAAAGAGGCTAATTTGGAAAATGGAATTAAGTATGTATTACTAGTGTCATATGTAAATCTTATTTAGATAAAAAGGTCAATTGTTCAAAATAGTCCGTTCTCTTCTGTCACTGTATTTAAACCTACATCTTTTCTCAGTTTTGTTAGGAGTTTTCTGTTATATTTCATTTGACTAAGTTTGAGTTTTCTCTTTAGATTCCAATTTTAGTTGTGTTGGGCACAACACGAATGGGATGCACAATGACCAAAAACCCCTTCGGACATCTAGAGGTCAACATATGGCTTCCAATGGTAGACAAGGGTCAAATACGATATGTCGCTAAAATTCACGAATTTCTATTCGGTCATCAAACAAGAGCGTAAAATTCGAACGTTTTAACTGATTCTGTTGTTACAATCTACTGAGAATAATTTCATGTAACATCTTTTTTTTTATTGTTTATATAGTTTTAGAATTGTATATTGTTCATAACGATAAGAAAGGTGATTTTCCTCATATGAATATATATTTTATTTATTTCAACAGAAAGAGAAAATAAGGAAGAGCATAAATCTGAAAAAGACAAGGATATAACAGAAATTATGAATAAGGAAGAAAAGAAACCAGAAATGGGTGTGGATATATCAACAGAGCAAAGACGGGGTAATACTTCTTTGATATGTTTACGCACTATCACCGCTACGTTTGCTTGGTGTGTACAAAAATAAAAAGATGTCACCGGGTATGATTGCAAATGAGACAACTCCCCACAAGAGACCAAATATGTTACTGTATGGACTTTAATAATGAGTAACACCCATACCGCTTATTCAGAAAAAAGATATATGAAAGTGTTTCAAATTTTCTTCACTGAGAATGACAAATCTGAAAAAAATAAGGAAACAATAAAGGTATCATATCATCTCAGATGAAAGTTTATATTTTTAATTCTTAAGTTAGTTGGTGTAACTGCTGTGACCCACAAATCTAAAGGATGGAGGTAAAGAAAGTAAAAGATTTTTCTTTTTTCTTTCTTTCTAGAAATGATAATAACAAGGCCGATCCACGTGCAAAGAATCGGAGAGAATCCATTGAAGAATGCCGTCGGACATATAAATAAGGTACAGTAGAGAATTAAGGGGACATTATAATGGGGTAGATGTTAATGGTAATAAGAATTCAATTTCATACTTCAAGTGGAACAGTGATTTCATTGCTGTTTTTCATAATCACGATGAAATCTGTTCTCCTATTAAAAATTCCTTTAACGTTGCTACACATTTTCTAAACGGTAAAAGCTAAAGTTGTTCCATTTTATTTTAGCCAAAAGGATGTGATTTCTTCGTGCTTGTGTGTCTGATAGTCAGTTGGGTTTTGGTGGTTGTAATGAAAATCAAGAGATTTTCAATGGTACATTTGAACTTTATGTATGCCGTAAATCTTATTTGTTTCAAAATTAAACAACTTTTCGACATTTTGATAATAAACTCTTCGTTTTTTAAACGTATCTTGAAATATATCTTTAGTGAGTAATCATTTTTTTGCAACATTTCAATATCAATTTTACGTGTGTGCGTGTTGTGTTATTTGAAAAATGCTGTATTATCATTATAGGATCCAGTCCAGAATTCTGTTCTGAAAGGATCAATAAATGACAAAGAAACGAAAAAGGACGAAAGGAAAATGAAAAGAGAACTTATGAAAGAGGAAAAAATAAGACAGAAGAAAGCTAAAGAAGAGGAAAAGATTGTTAAAACACAATTCAAAGCAATCGAAAAGAGTAACCAAAGACACAATAAGGATGTGAAGTCAAAATGGAAGAAGGAACAAAAGAGGAGAAAGCAGATGAAAAAGATGGGTGAAAAAGCAAATAGGATGTTGGAAAAAGGTATTTATTTCATAAATATATCTACTTTCTTCAGCCTTCTTCTGACTGAACGAGTTTTGATGGTTGTAGTTGCTGTAGACGTCAGTTTTTTCCAACTTCCACTAACAATTGCCAATGATGGTTTAAAATCAATAAGAGAAATGTACATTCTTATTAAATTATCATATTTCACATTTTTATGATATAATTTATAGAAATTAATTGTCTAATTCAGAGTTCCATGTACATACAAGATTCATGAAAAGTTTGTCTTACAGTTTGAAATTTATTTAGTATAACTTAATATTATAAATTCAAAGAGAAATAAATATACTAAATGCTGGTAATAGGTAAATTTCGGATCAACACTACAAAAAATAAACCCAGAGTGCACTATGTTTAAAATCTTTGATGAAAACATTAAAATTTCTACATCAATGTTTATCTTGACAGAAATGAAGAAGATCGAGAAAAAGAGAGTAAAGGACGAAAAGAAGAAAGTATTCCAAGCTAGTGATGTTGCTCAGGAAAAGCAAAATGATTTAACAACAGTAAGAATAGATGAAGAAACAGAGAAAAACGAAGACGATAAAAAGGATAAAACTATCGATATTGATGGGGAACAACAAAATGGTTTCAGAAAAGTCAAAGCAAATGAAGAGACAGAGAATGACGAAGACGAAATGAAGAAAACGGATCAAACAATCGATGTTGAGAAAAACAAAACAGAGACAGATACAGAGAGAATCAAAGAACAGACAATCAGCTGTGATGGTATTGGAAAGAATGAAGTGAAAGAAAATTTCGAAAAAGATACAAAAGACATTAAAACGAGTACCAACAATGCCGAAATAAAAACCACATTTGCTGCAAGAATCAGTGGATTTTTCCGATCCTTATTGTGTATCAAAGGGCAGAAGAAAAACAAAGATGTGTGTTGATGAATTAGTTATTTTCTATTTTTTTTTTTACGTTCTATTTTCTTATTAAAAAGCCGAAAATATGGTTATTTTGTTTATTTATAGACTTTAATTGAGCTTTAATCTAGCATTTTGTATCTGCTATTATACTCCTACTTCGATAGTGTGTGTCTCTTTTCTTTTTGCTGGTTTTTGTGTGTGCTTCATGCCAATCTTAAGAGTCAAAATCACTTCCCAAACTTAGTTGTGTGTTGATTGACATGTTTTATTCATCAAATGTTAACTTATTAATGTTTTAATTTTATGCCCCATTTATTATGCCCCATTTATGGGCATTATGTTTTCTGGTCTGTGCGTCGTTCGTTCGTTCGTCCGTTCGTCCCGCTTCAGGTTAAAGTTTTAGTTAAAGTTGTTGGTCGAGGAAGTTTTTGATGAAGTTGAAGTCTAATCAACTTGAAACGTAGAACACATGTTCTCTGTGATATGATATTTCTATTTTAAATGCAAAATTATAGATTTTCACCTATTTTCAAGGTCCACTGAAGGCCGTTTCAATATATACATTTAAAAAAGATTTGGTACGCATGATTGCCAATGAGACAACTCTTCCCAAGAGACCAAATGACAGAAATCATAATTATCAACAATCAGTCACCGTACTGCCTTCAACAATAAGCATAGTCTCATACCGCATATGCAGATATAAAAGGCCCCGAAATGACAGATTGAACGTGGCCGAGTATTTGTACATCCCACCAACAAAAAGACAAAAGTACAGGTCTGAGACTGTTTACTCAGTAACTGACAGCTAGTTCAAAGTCACTAAAAACTTTAATGACAAAATTATGCATCCACTGAAGACGAAACTATCAATGATGGGGGGCAAAGGGGGGGGGGGGGGTCCCAATAACAGCAAAACAGTAAATTGATTTGGCTTAAAACAGATAACAAGGAATCGAAAAGGAATAATAACAGATAACAGTAAATGAAATCTTAAAATCAGTCCGGTCCAGGACCAATACAGTAGATCTTATTATATAACTGATCATAACTGGTTGTATGGACCTAGCTATAGGCTTTAACAGAGACATATATATAAATTTTAATTATGATCCTTATCAGGTATCCTTGGCCACATGTTTTCCTTTTTGTTATTTTAATTATTGATTTGAATTTGATATACATAGATATAGGAAGATGTGGTGTGAGTGCAAATGTACACTTAGGAGTACAAAGAACATTATCCCCATATATACATATAATTCAAATTCGAACAATATCACAAAAAAGGAAAACATATGGCTAGGGATACCTGATGAGGATAGGCCTAGATCCTTACCACATTAACAGAATCACCTGTTTTATATTGTTCACAAGTTTATTATGATTTGTACCAAAAATATACATACAAATTATAATTTATACACATTTCGACATAAAATCACTTAAAACTAAACAAAATTACTAATTTCTGTGTTTGTTAAAGGAATATTTAATAAAAACAAATATTTTTTGGGGAGGCTAGGATGAAAAAATGTGTCCTGTATTTTGTTGTTGTTGCAATCTCTGTCCTGCTAATTTATTTTTCACTCTATTTGGTCCTGCAATTTTTTTTAGTTTAATATCCTCATTTTTTTACATAAAGTGTCTCATACTGCCTTTTTTTACTCACCCCCTACCCCTACCTATAAATCAAATGGTAGCTCCTTAATAGAAATGGGCTGAAATTGACAATTTGGATGATGGTTATGGTTATTTGTACAAGTTATAATTTGTACAACAAATGTGTACAAAGTCAAAATACATATGATGGAGTGTACGTTACTGGAATCCTGCAAATACGTGACTTCCATATCACCAGTGGAAAGACCACAAAAGATATAAGAAGATGTGATATGAGTGCCAATGAGACAACTCCCAAACAAAGTCACAATGTTCAATTATCTTCAATTTATACTTAAGATTGGCTGTCAAAATGCTAACATTCCAATTTTCAATAACAGTTAACAATAAATACAATCTCACAATAACAGATAACAATAAAAATAATAATCCCATAACAGCAAACAAGGAATATGACAATAACAGCTAACAGCAAATAAATTTTCAGAATAACAGATAACAAAGAATTAAATAACCCCATAACAGCATAACAATTAAACCCCTTGCCCCCTCATCAATCAGTACCATGAAAACCAGCATCCCATGGATCAAGTCAAGTTGTTGTAAAGAAAGTGAAAAGGGATTAATATAATTTTTAAAACTTGTTTCCCAACCCACCGTATACATAGATAATATCATATATTTAAAGATTAAACTAAACTCTGAGAACGTTCTTAAGCCTACAAAAAAAAATTATGAAAAAAATACCTGTAAGTTCTGCTACAAATTTAAAGGGAACATAAATAGGGGTTATCTGGTGAAGTATGCATGCAACCATCACCATGATGAAAGTACTAAAGTCTACTAAATCACTGATGTACCCGGACTCAAACCAAAACTATTATTACCACATTGATCTGTGTCCACACTTGTTAGGAAATTAATTTTATTTTGCGGCGTAGTTGCAGTTATAATTCTTCATGATGTAAAGAACATGGGAAGAGATTATGGGACCATAGAGATACGACAATAGCCAAATCTATGCTTATAGTCCATATTTTATAGTTTCCGGATTTTAACGATAAACCGATTTGACTCGAAAAGAGCCTCGCTGGACGTGGCCGGAAGTGGTATTTTCAACTATGGCTGACACCGACAAACTTGCCAATGAAGTCAAAACTATGACCCTGCAAAACGGTGAAAGCACTGCCCCTAATAATTCAAATGATGATTTTATGAATGACTGGGGATTTCCACTGCCTGACCTATATAAGCTCTCCTTGAGATTTTACAAAGGTACAACGAATGGCAGCGGTAAACATGACTTCCCATCATTATTTTTATCACTCAAAGTTGCCGGTGGCATTATTTTATGAAACAAACAATGGACTTACTACTTATATTTTAAGTAGTGTAACGTTTTGTTTTGTGTTCATCTTGATATCTAGGTAACAGTGCACTCTTTTTCTTCTGATAAATAAAATGCACTGTACATTTGCCTTTTCACACATGTAACTTTCTACTTCTATGTGGTTAATCTTATGTTGAAAATTCCATTACTCAAATGTAGTATATGCATGTGTCAACCAGAAAACTTTGTTGAAATCTAACAAAAACTTTAATTATACAGGAACAAATATAACAAATACAAATAAAATTATGGGATGTTTGCAACAACTACTCAGGGCTAAAATTAGGTATCCATAGTTACGTGAGGAACTCCCACCCACATACATTGAAGGCATCAGCTTTAGGGGCATTGATGGCACTTTCAGATAGTTGGTTCCAGTCAACAACTGTTTTCAGGGCATTGATGGCACTTTCAGAAAGTTGGTTCCAGTCAACAACTGTTTTGAGGATTATGCTATATTTATAGGCATCTGAAGTGATGACTCTGGAAAATCTGTCTCTATGATCAATGATAATATTGTCTGGTTGCTACGTATATACATTTGTAGGGTTGGTCTCTTGATGTAATCTGGAATGATTGATGCTGCTCCATGTTATATCTTATTTAGGAATGTGAACTGGGCTCCTTTTTTGGTGTGTTTCTAGGGTTGGCCAACCATGTGTCTGTAGGATGTTTTTTGCAATTCCTGGGGCCACAATTATAAATATTTCATTTTGCCCAAACCCGACCCATGATGACTGGGTGTGGATAGATAGGTAGGCAAATTCTTTTTTTTTTATCAGAATTTGAATGAAAATATTAAAACAGTATACATGGATCTTTTTTTCCTTCAAACCTTTGTAGAGACTAGCAAAAGCCATGTGCATGGCCAACTTTGAACATGTTCAAAACTATCCTTGTGCGGTCGTGGTGAAATCAGGTCGTAATAGAGGCGTAGTGAAAGCGCATTGAGGTTGTGGTAGGATCACAAACGTCTCTGTACCAAAGTGCAGCAATGTCAACTGTCTGCCATTTTCACATGTTTTACTTCTTTATGTTCATTATATCAGAAGATAAAACCTGAGATCATCCAATATTGATTAACTGCGTCTCTTACAGGCTTTCTTTTAATCTTATTCACAGTTACTCTCAAATGCAAAGACTATGAACATTAAGTTTTATATGACAATGGAGCGGACACAAAAAAAATCAGAAAAAAAAATTCGTTGAAAAAAGAATTTGAGTCAATGTTGTTTTTTTTTGGTCGGTCGTGTTTGAACAAACCAAAGCTTCCAAAAGGGTCATATATTTCGGACAATTGTATAATGTCCGGTAAAAGTCCGGCTGGGCAAAGCATGATACTGTCAACTACTTTTTAGTTTCAAGGCTTTTTCAGTCATTTTAACATTATTCAGGATCTTTTTGACCCAACCTTTTGCCTTTAATTAAAGCCACACATTTCCAGTCATAAAATTGACATGATGATTAATTACTATCAAAACAACCCCTATTTCAATACTGTCTAATTTTAATCAAGGCTTATTAGTTGTTGGACAGCAGAAAACTACCTGTTCAGGTGACAGGTAAACTATTTTCAGTACCAGACATCGTTTAAATTAATGGGTCTATTGACAATTATTTTCGTACATTTCAGCAGTTTGTATCTAATTGATTGAGTCCCAAAGATTAAAATTATAATAAATACATTCATAAACATGATTTGATGAAATATTTAAAAAGGTTTTAAATGAAATATCGTCAGAACTACGTTGTATGAACAAGAATACTTGTGCGCATGTGCACAGGTGGGAAATTTAATTATGCATCCTACATTTCTTCAAAATTTCAAAAATGCTGAAATTATCATTGATACCTGTATCTAACATTCAATTCTAGTATTTTGTTGAAGAAATAACATGGAAAGAGCTTCTTTACTCAGTCGTGCTGTGTAAAATGTACACAGAATTTTATGGTCCATGATTTACCATTATCAAGTCAACATCCGGTTTTGGAAAATGTGACTTTAAAAACGAAAGTAAAGTTTTTGACTGTCATTTTGCACTAATAAAGAGTCTAAGGCAGATATGAGCACGCTTATGTGCACACTTTGAATGATGCACTGCCAATTTTAACAGTTTATGTCAGAACATCAAATTCATATCGTAAAGTTTAATATCGTCTTTTTTTAATCTAATGTCAATTATTGGGATGGCCATCTGATTTGTATCACAGTATGTATGTAAGCCCTCTCAAATTTGTTTCTTTTCTCATATATATGCATGATGATTTAGATTTAGTTATAAGTTGTAGAATGCTGGTTTGTTTGATGTAGACCAATTGTTTAGTGTCTTTTATATATTGAGTGTGTCATTGGTTTACTATTTTATTTAGGTTATATCCACCTTTTCTGTTATTTACATTAATAAATATTAATAAAAACATGTGTTATTTATTCCAGAAAAAGATGGAAAGGCCATACATTTAACATATAAAGAAAAGCTGAGATTAGTAGCATATACAAAGCAGGCAGCCCATGGGAAATATCGCAATGATGTATCTCCAGATGTTGGATTCCTAGATGTTGTAGGCAATGATAGAAGGTAAGAACTTTATTCTTTCAGTGTGAAATCTTGAATTTCGCACTTTTACTAGTTTAAGCAATTTACAAGCTAACATGTACAAATGTACTTGCATTGAGTGCAGAATAGACAAAAAAGTAAAAGGCCTTACATATACATGTACAACATGTCAGGTCAGACAACTGGACTGATATTGTTATAATAAAATAATAACAACACAAGTTAGGTTAACAACGACTGATATAACAAGCAAGTCCCAAAAATGAGGGTTTGGATAAGGTCTTACCAGATTATTCCAACTCATGGAGGCCTGTAGTTATCTCCAGACACGTTGGCTTCTTCCACCAATAGTGCAAAAAACGACAATCAATCAATATTAGTCTTAAAAGCTTTGGCGGTGTCTGCTGTTACCCAGTTTTGTTCGTCTTAACACAGCATGATTTATATTAAGTTGCTTTTTCGCTTTACCAGTTCAGTTTTCTATAATTTAGCACCAGACTAAGTACAGATCCCAGTATGTGGTGAGTGTTCTCGTTGTTTTCTCCTGGACAACTGTAAGCTTCTCAATTCCCAGTTTGCTGTTGTATAAGTTTGTTGCATGGAGATTCAGACAAAGTTGCATTGAACTGTTTTGTTATAAAAAAAATCAGTCTTTTCAATGTAGTTCCAGTCCTTAAAATGGAATGTGCATATTATGATCTTTGTATGATTAAGTTGTGATGTCATAAATAGATTTAACTTGTTTCTTTTGCATTCAAATAGTTACTTTGTTATATTTCTGCAAGAAATTTCTCTTTCCCAATTTGCATTTTTAAGAAATAAGACTGCTCTGCTTTTTTATGCAAAGAACTACATTTGTATTTAATGAAAAGAAGTTTGCATGTATGAATGATATAATTATTTAATATTGATAACCAAGGATTTTGTCATTTGTAACATTTTTAATTGATTTGATTTTTTAACACATGTTTGTTTTAAGGTCTGATTAAATTCAGATTTTAGTTTGAAATGAAAGATTTAATTTATTATGTTTCTCTTTGTCAAGTCTCAAGTTATCAGTATAATTTAGTTTTGTTCATTCATTAATTCTTTCATAACACAGCTGCCTCTTATCCAGATTTTTTTTATTTTGTTAATCTCATATGGTATTTGGTCTGAAGAAAACTAAATATCATTATCTTTTTCTTGGCTACTGTTAAGTATATTTTTGCAAGGATATATTATGATTCTAAAGTCAGCTGGTTATTTGCTTTTGTAATTCTGCAGGCAGTTGGTCATGTGATGTTGTAATTCTGCAGTCAGTTGGTCATGTGATGTTGTAATTCTGCAGTCAGTTGGTCATATAAAGGCTGGCTAGGTGATGTTGTAATTCTGCAGTCAGTTGGTCATATAAAGGCTGGCTAGGTGATGTTGTAATTCTACAGTCAGTTGGTCATATAAAGGCTGGCTAGGTGATGTTGTAATTCTGCAGTCAGTTGGTCATATAAAGGCTGGCTAGGTGATGTTGTAATTCTGCAGTCAGTTGGTCATATAAAGGCTGGCTAGGTGATGTTGTAATTCTGCAGTCAGTTGGTCATATAAAGGCTAGCTAGGTGATGTTGTAATTCTGCAGTCAGTTGGTCATGTGCATGTGATGTTGTAATTCTGCAGTTATTTGCAATTGGTCATGTGATGTTGTAATTTATGGCAATTGGTCATGTGATGTTGTAATTTGTGGCAGTTGGTCATGTAATGTTGTAATTCTGCTGGCAGTTGTATGTGTAAAGATTTAGTGTCATGAATTGATACATGTAGGTGACAGTGTTTTTCTTTGGAGTACAATGTATACGTATAAGTAAATAAGTTGTGCTTTAAAATTCAATGTGACAGCAAGTTTGCAATCCTCAATACAATCAATCAATGAAAATACCACAAACTTTTACCTGGCTGTTATTTTTTATTAAGTATGAGTGAAATTAGTTAAAACATCAACAAGACAGCATTTTTTTTTTATCCACAATACAATCAGCTGATGGAAAGATTTTTGTCAAAGTACTTCAAGTTATTTGTATTTTTGTATTTGTTTGTTTGTTTTACAGGCAAGCATGGCAGAACTTAGGAGATATGTCAAAAGAAAGTGCTATGATGGAGTTCATTAAACTAGTAGATAGTCAGTGTGGCTTACTTCGACCGTACATAGAGGCACATAAAGCAGAAAATATGGAAAAAATAAAAAAGCAGTAAGTCAAATTTTATTGACTGGTGTCATATAGTGGAAAGAAAAAATGATTTTGATTCATATTTTATTTATTTAACTTATTTTATAGTTTATAATAATCGCTTTGCAAAAAATACATTTTTATTAATTATTTATAAATGAAGGTAAATAGAAAAAAAGAAAAATTTAATATTAAAATAAAATTAATTCAATGATATTTTTGTTATCTGCAATAGGATTTTCGTCATTTCTTGTGTTTTGAAAGAATTTTGTATTTCATTGTACAGAAATCTTTGAAATTAATAATAAATGATAATGAATCCATAACAATCCATGATATACAATGGTTGGCCTAAGATTCAACAGTATCACCAAAGTTTGTTTATAATTAGGCATAATTAGCTTAATTAGACACTTCCTACTTCATATATCTGACAGGTGTTTCACAGATCACAATTTCAATTCTTAATCAATGTAATTACATGTACATGTTTCATAATTATTTTTTTACACTTTATTATTTGGATTTTTTTCTTCAAATTAACACCTTCCTCTCTCAGTAACAACAGGTAATTAAAAAAAGGCACTGTATGATTATATTATTGCTCTGTGGTCATACTGAAAACGATATAAAAAATGGAATTGTAGATTTGAAATATTTTGAACCGATATTGTACCTTTTATAGAAGAGAAGCAGAAGAACAAAGAAGAAGGGAGGAAGAAGAAAAGGAAAGAAAAAGGTTGGAGGAAGAAGCTCAGAGGCAGTTAGAAATGGAAAGAAAAAGACAATTGGAACAAGAGTAAGATCGTTATGAAATTATTCATTACTTAACAAGAACAAGAGTTGTTTTTCTTTGACTGTGATTTTTGTTGAATTCAAGAAATGCCTATTTGTTAGTCTCATGAAGGTTTTAAAAAATAATAAGCTTGGTATTTATTATAAGTCTTTGTTTCAACAATTATTATTTGAGTAGTTGATGTGCATTAAACTTTATTCACATACTGCAATTTTGTTCTAATAAATCTATCTCATCAGCTTAATGGTAAATAAATAAAAAATTTAGAAATAGAATAAATTATGGTTTTAAAAAATATAAAATTGTAAACCTTGAAATTTTAGCCATAGTTCTATTTCACAATTTCTTGTTGATAGTTCATTCATAAAAATATTAATTTGTTACTGTGGATTCATTATTAATCGTTTTACACTAATTTCGTAAGTTTTGTGGGTACTGGTGAACTACAAATTTAAATGCTCAACAAATTATAAATATTTCTATAGTCTATATGCAGAGATTTACAAAACCACTAAATCAAATATCCATGAAAATGTAAGTTTTTCTCAATCCATGAAAATTGATACCCATGAAGATGAATAAATGCATGTTTGCTTTATAATTATAAATAGATATTAGAAATTATGAATCAATTTCCAATAGATATTAGAAATTATGAATCAATTTCCTGAGCTTCACTTATTTTATTGTTATATTGTTACAGAATGCAGATAAGAACAGCTTTAAATCAACAGACAGCGGTGCAGTTTAGTCAATATGCTACTCAACAATGTCCAGGAAATAAACAACAGGTAAATAAAATTCCTTAGGTAAAATCAGTTAGTGACAGTTAAACCAATGACTGATGTTCTAAGCGCTTGAAAAGGATTTTTCCCCCCTTTTTTCTGGATAGGTCAAGTTTTCGAAATTTACAAAAAATTTGTCAAAGTCTAAGCAGACTAAAAGTTTGTAATTCCCTCAGTCTGTACAATTGTTAAGTTTTCAATGCTTTTTTTCTGCATTGCTTCAATCTATTGAATATCTGGTAGATAGTTATATCATAAGAACTTTCAGATTTAGTTTCATCATTGTCAAGCTTATTCTATGGAAGTTGTGGCCCTTGGATAACATTTTTTTTGCATTTTCTGTGATATATGCCTACACCAATTAATTAGTAATTTGATATGAATATGTAGCCCAAACATAAAATTTTACTGATTGCATTGTAAGTTTTATTGAGTCGAATTATGCCAGGACCACAGTAAATATTTGAAAACAGTGTCACAGGAATAATAGTTTAATGGCCCCAATAAACTTACATTGGTATGAATGTTGCAATGTTCAATAACAAATTAATGGCTAGTACATGCATTTATGCAAAAAAATCTAGAGGCAGGATGAACACATGTAAAATGAGATTGTTAGTGTCTAATGGAAATCATATTCATTGCCAACTTTTACCAAATTTCTATTGTTTACCTAGCTATATAGAGTGTATTTGTCAATGCCTTGTAAGAAAAGAAAGAAAGTTACTACTCATATATCAAATATATGCAACATATTGAAATAATGAAAAAGCATGGTAATGGCCATTAGGTGTAAGAAAAATGTTGTCTAACTCCCCCACTTAACTTATTCCTGAAATAGCCTCCACAGTCAATTTATAACAAGCAGAAAATATTCTTAATGTGTTAGCTAATTACACTTACAGGTAATATATTTGTAATAATTTTCAGCAGAGCTGATGAACTGAAGTTGATGTTTACAGCAGAAGTTATTGATTTAAGAATATCTCATTAGAGTGTTATGATGTTAGATATTTTATAACCCTACAATGGTTTAGAATCAATTAGAAAATTTTCTCATAAAACTGAAATATTTAAAAGTCTATATATTAGAAATAATGTATCACCAGCTGATTACCCTAATCTTTTTGTTTGGTGTTTCAATTTTTTGTTTTTTTTATTTTGTGCTTTTCATGCCTTATAAATCAAACTATGAATGACCCTAAAATCCCAAATGACAATAGTTACAACCAGTTTACATGGATTCTCTCTTCTGTCATGATTCAGTGACTGCTTAATTTTAAAAAATGTATTAAATTGTTTTCTGATTGAATGATTTATGGGAGACTTTTGATATTTTGAATGACAAGGACATTGTTTAAGCATATCTATATTGCATTTTCAAGAGGATGGAGAGTGCAGATTCATTGGTCTAATCATGTAATTGATATATTATGTAATATGATATTCAATCAAATTGCTGCTTTTGATTTTGCATTGAAGATGGCAAAACCTATCTTGGTTTTAATATTTTTGTCCAATATGAGACACCCTAGGCCTAAAATAAAATATTGTTTGTTTCCCCAATCCCGACCTACCCTCCAAAAACAGTGCAACTCATAAAATTTTATGGTCAAAACTAAGTCAAATATTATTTTATTCATTTCAAATTTCAGGCTTGCTGAATTGGCCGATATTGTTCCAGCTTTTTGGAAAAAATAAAATTATTTCCCTACCTGCCTTCCCACACTTGATTTGGCAGTATTGGGATTGGGGAAACAAACAATAAATTATTTAAGGCCCTATATAAAGTAAGTTTAAGGAATATGCTCCCCATTGAATGAAAAATGAAGTATGAAAACATGACCTTCTTTACACTTGTGGTGAAGCTTGTAGTAAATTTATAAGAATCTTTCATTTGTTAGTCTTGTTTGTTTTGATGCCAGTCACCATTAAGATTTATGTAATTATCGTTGTACGCCTGTTCGTCCCAAAATAGGTTTCCATCCTTTATTTAGTTTGTCTCAACCAAATGTTGTGAAAATTATACACCATGCATATTTCCACAAAACACAGATTAAGTGGCATCACTTTTCTCGAGTTGTGCCCCCTTACAATTGGGGGGGGGGGGGAAAACCAAGTTTTTAGTTTTTGTTCTCTAAGTTACTAACATAAGTTGGCCTCGAACAAATGTTATGAAACTTATACACAAAAGTTATTATGATCCCAGATCAAGTACAATTTTGGTTAAGTCAATTTTACTGTTCTTGAGTTATCTCCCTTTATAATGTTATATGTAAGCAAGGAAATCATCCGACTAACCTTTGATGATTTTTTTTTACCAATATGATCTGACAGACTTCCCCTCACCAACTGCAAAACAGGATGATAGGATTTATTAATCTTTTATCTTTGCTAGTATAATTTTGATAATGTACTGCCTTCTCTTCACCAACTGTATGTATGATAGCATGTTGTACTGTTATACCACTGTCCCAGGTTAGGGGGAGGGTTGGGATCCTGCTAATATGTTTAACCCCGCCACATTATTTATGTATGTGCCTGTCCCAAGTCAGGAGCCTGTAATTCAGTGGTTGTCGTTTGTTAATGTGCTACATATTTGTTTTTCTTTCATTTATTACATAAATAAGGCCGTTAGTTTTCTCGTTTAAATTGTTTTACATGGTCTTATCAAGGCCTATTATAGCTGACTATGCGGTATGGGCTTTGCTCATTGTTGAAGACCGTACGGTGACCTATAGTTGTTAATGCCTGTGTCATTTTGGTCTTTTGTGGATAGTTGTCTCATTGGCAATCATACCACATCTTCTTTTTTATTTAATAGGATAAAAGGTGGTTAGCTTGTATCATTATGTTATCAAATATACCTCTTATGATGACAGAATAATTTTATGAATTGCAGTCAATATTATTAGTTACATAGTGTGCTAGTGACCTAATACGGTATATATGGGGTCAGTAAATTCCATATGGGGTGAGAGCGAAGCTCGAATCCCCATATGGAATTTACTGACCCCATATATACCGTATTACGTCACTAGCACACTATGTAACGAATTTATCTTACCGACTATCTTAACGTGTGAAATTAAGACTAGTGATTCTCAAAACGAGCAGGTCTTCAATACTGTTAGCGCTAAGAAAATACTTCCATTGATCCTACAAAAACAGATTCCAACAATAACGACTTGTAAAGTTTAAATGTGTTTTATGAATTTGTTTCAATCTTAATCATCAATTTCTTCGTCTGTTGGAACTTTTAAGATTTTTTCTCAGTACCGTTTTGTTTTTTACAAAGGGACATAACACCATTACTAACCGTGTATGAAATAAGCCCCGCCTCCTTCTTACCTAATAAGGAATATTAAGGGACGTAACTCCACTACTAACCGTGTATGAGATAAGCCCCGCCTCCCTACTAACCTAATATCAAATATACACGGTTTGCACGCGGACGCTTTTAACCAATCCTATTCCTGGAAATGTATAGGAGGTAAGATAATTTATGATATGATGTAGAAAAGCTGAAAAAATCAGTACATGATAACCTGAGGATAAAAAGTATTTTGTATTAGAAATAAGACACCTACACATTTTAGATAATTAACTTTCTGAGTTTACTAAATTTATCGATCACTATTTTAAATTTCCAGAGAATATTTCAGGTGATTAAATTTTTTAGTTTGATAAATTCATCATCATTGTAATTGCCATGGAACATTGCAGATGATTAAATATTTAGTTTACTAAATCCATCAACATTCTTATTTCCATAGAACATTTTTAACGATTACATATTAAAGTTTAATGAATTCATCAACATTGTCATTTTCTCAGAATTTTTTTTTAAATTGTATTTAGCGACATCTATTTGTCTTCAGCTAATGTTGGAGTTTCTTGTAGATTTAAATATTCTGTTAAAAATGCGGAAAAAAAAGAAGGTAGAAACCAATTTTAAAAGTTCTATGGAAATTTAAATTTTAGAATCTAAAAATTATATAACAGATAATCCATCTAAGATACGTGATGAGCTGCTTATATTTCATTAGTCAACTTCCTGGGAGTACAGTTATATGGATTGATTCTGACATTAAAAGACTTATGAAGTACATAATTTGATATAAATGAGTTATATCCCTACGAGGAGCGATCAATATAGCTATATGGTAATATTAAACATTGATTCATGGTATACTACAAAATTTATTTTAATATCCATATAATGATAAATCTTTAATATCTTGGTGTCATCTATTTTCATTTTAATAATGGAATCTGTCAACTAGGAAAGTTGTATGAAAATTCTGTTAATAGCCCTTTAGGCCAAATAAAAGGATTTGTTATTTCATATTCTTCAACAAAATTTGAATTGGGAGGTAGGATTTTGATTGAAATGTCCTTCTAAAAATTTACAATAATTCCTAAGAATACTAGAAAAAAGCATAAGAGTGTCAAACAGATAACAAATTCAGATCAAGGCTTTTGAAAAAGTGTGCATTCACTGTATCTGTAGCTCCTTAATCTGCCTCTGGAAAATTAGATTGAAACAAAAAATGCAGAAGGATGGCTTGCATTTAAAAATTAATTTTATACGGCCTATAATAGTCCATGTAAAAAAATCCTAATAATTGGCATCCACCAGTTTAAGATCCCTCTGTAGTACATCTCATATGAATTGAACCTTTATTGAAAGACCACCTGTCTTAAGAGACCACTTTTTTGCTCTCCCTCAAGTGGTCTCTTAAAACAGGTTTAACTGTATTTGCAGTGTTGTGACCTTTTGCTTCATATTGGAAGCCTCACTGACTTTAAGATGAAGAACATCATTAAATGTGCTGTTCCTTTTAATTGCTTTGCAGTGCCAATACAAATTTTGCTCCTGAACCCCTACTTTTCATTTCATAATCATATAACATATACATGTAGTTTAAAAAGCCATGTGTGAACATCCTTGTGGTCCACTATTAATTATATGAAAACTATAGAGAATCATTTCTCGCTTAAACTGGATTGATTTAATCTAAAAAAAACAGGGACACAGACCTTCCCTTCTATTCTGCATTTTAAGTTCCCTTATTACAGTCTTTCAAAAACCTTGTTTTTATTTATCAGAGCAGTGAACATCCTAAAATTTGTTTTATCTTGTATGAAACTGTCTTAAATAGAATATTCATTTAGAAATCTCCTAAAAAATACAAACTCAGTAAATTTGTGTTATTTATATTTAGCCTTATAATTAGTATCAGTATTGTGATCAGCTTTATTTATAATAATCAGTTCCTGTCTGCCGTCCTTGAAATTTTGTTACATAGGCTTCATAAATGAACTGATGACATCATGTATACATACGATTTCAGAAATTTAGCAGAAGCTTTAAGTTGCTGAAAGATTTAATAATCAATAAATAGGTCAAATCTGTTTTCAGAAGATAAGATATAAGTACAAGTATTGTAAGTTTAAGAAATTATTGCGATTTTAGAGAATTGTCAAAAATGTGCAATAATTATTGCATTTTCAGGAAAATGTGCGTACAGATATCTGGATGCGATTTCTTTATTATTGCGATACTCATACAGTTCCATAGTACATGTATTTGCATTAATAAAAACCTCATAATAATTTCTGAATTTACAACTAATTAGATCCTTTTGTTTAAATGCTGAAGTTATTTAGAACAAACTAGATCTGGATTTAACAAGTTATTCTTTCACAAAAGTAGATATTATTGGAAAAAATTTAAAACTATTAGGCTTCTGATATGTATTTGTACATTTTGAAATTTCCCCCATATATGGTTATTGATTATGTTGATGAATCTGAGGAGGAAATAGGTCATTAAGCAGAAATGTGGATGGTGTAAACTTGCCATTGTCTCTACAATAAGGTAAACTTCATTGTCTTTTATATCATATTTTTATTGAACAATTTATTGTTGATATTTGTAATGTTCACAAAGAATGAGGCAATAATTAGCAGTTTTCTTAGTTTTAATGTTTCAGGTAATGTGTAACATGTGGTGTGAATAGCTTGCAATGATTTGAAAGTAGAAATGTTTAAAAATAAAAGTACAAATCAATGAAGCTCTATGTACCATGGGGGAATTTTTAGTGTGTTATATTTATGATTTTAGCGTTTCAGTTTGAATTAATTATTGACAGAAATTTAGATCAATATATATCCTCTTGGTACCCCTATTTCTGTATAATAGAAGTATTTAGATACTATATTGTATTTTGTACATCAATTTCTATATAGTGCAGGAAATTATATTCTGTTTTGATGTATAGATTATATAGAGAATAGTTTTTGGAATTATTTAGAAAAAGGTTAGATTCAAATATTCTAAATATATATGTCTATGTAAGCTTAAGTTAAAGGTCAACATGGCAATGTCAGAAAGTGTTGCATTGATTCATGCAGTATTATTGAAGGTTATTTAGTGTTTTAAGTCAAAGATACAAGAATTAAATTTTTTTATCGAAATTTTGAAAATAATGGAAAAATAAACTCAATTTCATGTATAAGTATTAAGACATATAGACACAGTTTTATACTATAATGATCAAAGGGATGAAATCAATATTTTGATTACTGACTATTATCACCTATTGCTTATTGTAATACATGTAGGAAATGATTAAAAAAAGATGTCAAGTACAATGGATTCAATTTTATTCTTAAGTATAGGTAAGGTATATATCACCTAGTTAAATTTTTTAACGAATTTTAAATTTACTATAGACTATGGCAATACCACAAAAAAATGTTATCTGCAGAAATTTTATTTTTCCTCTGTCCACAAATATAGGTATCCCTGAAAATGAATGAATCTACAGTATACATGTATTTTACAAAACTTCAAAACCACCAAACAAAAATTACTGTGGTATAATACAATTTTCTCGGAAAAAGTCTAAATCAGTACTATTGGAAAAGTTCTAAAACCTGATTTTACCAGATTCTATAAATCCAAAAATATTTTGTACCTTATATATATATATATATATATATATGACTATTTCATTCACTTGTACAATTAACATTTGACAAAGAGTAGATGGATCTATTGAGTGTCACAAAATAGAAGTTCCTTCACAATATAAGTTCCAAGTGGGAAAAAAATATTCTGTAATAAAATTTCCACTGGAACAAATATTACAGTATTTGTTCCTGACGGGAAAAATGTTATAGAATATCTGCTCCAACAGGAACAGACATTACTGCATAGTTTATAAATTTTTATACAGTGAAATGTCTGTAAGGAGGAACAAATATTCGTTGACATGTTGATGATACAATGATGGACATATTGTGGGGTCTCATTGGGGGTTCTGATCCCGGATCCCGCTTACACTATGTACGTATGCAATTCTCATTTTTTTGTCATTTCCCGGGTCCAGCTAGACCTCATTTCCCGTTTTCCCAACACAATAATTTGATTTTCACGTGTCATGCTTACAAAATATCATCAATCCCGCGTCACGCTTAGACCCCAATGAGACCCCCATATTGTGTCTCCCATCCAGTATGTCACACACTACATTATAACTCAAGTATGTCTTTATCGATTCTCTTCAATCTTTACTTAATAATCAAACTAAGATCTGTATGCAATTTGGTGAATTCATTTTTGACTCCCTAGAGATGTGCAAATTAAATCTCTTCAAAATATATACAGTTTTCCAAATGTCTTGAAATAAATAAGATTTTCTGCTCCAGAAATAGATTACTTTGCAAAACTTTTAAGGAATTTTTTCTCTCTTTGCTATTCGAAATTTGTATACTTTTTGGCCTGTGAACTTTTTTATTCGCACGTCACTGATGAGCCTTTGAATATGAAAGGTGTCAAGCAACCTAATTATAAACTTGGGATTTTTTTTTTTTTAAACTTACTTGAATAACTTTTAACTTAGCCAATCATAAGCATTGGTAATTATAATGACATGTCTGAAGACAATTATTCTTTTTGACAATTTTCACATTTGTTTCAACGCGCAAGTTCAAACTTTAATCAAATTTTGCAATTGAAAATTGTGGTACATACTTTTATTTTCACCTTCATGGATTGATTGTCCTTTCCTTTATGCTGCATCAGTGCTAAAAAGCTTTATCACAGCCAACCCTGGTGTAAATCTTTAAAAGTAAGCAACCTCTCATCTAAAAATAAAGATTTCTTAATGCTTTGGCTCGTAAATTTATATTTTCGCAGGATTCTGTGGCCGAAAAAGTAATGTTCTTAATTTTAACTTAGCCATCAGTTTTTCGGTCAAATAAATACATTTTTCCTGTTATCCTTTTTATGTACATGTGACTTAATTTGACCAACAAAGCTGTTTGATGGTTTTTATGAATTTTAATGTGCGTATTGTTATGCGTTTACTTTTCTACATTGGCTAGAGGTATAGGGGGAGGGTTGAGATCTCACAAACATGTTTAACCCCGCCGCATTTTTGCGCCTGTCCCAAGTCAGGAGCCTCTGGCCTTTGTTAGTCTTGTATTATTTTAATTTTAGTTTCTTGTGTACAATTTGGAAATTAGTATGGCGTTCATTATCACTGAACTAGTATATATTTGTTTAGGGGCCAGTTGAAGGACGCCTCCGGGTGCGGGAATTTCTCGCTACATTGAAGACCCGTTGGTGACCTTCTGCTGTTGTTTTTTTCTATGGTCAGGTTGTTGTCTCTTTGGCACATTCCCCATTTCCATTCTAAATTTTATTGTAATACTAAAAGCCATTTGAATGAAAATTAGGTGGTAAAGTATATTTATAGTAAACAGTTATAATTTGATTGCCATGGCTATAAACTGGTTCATGGTTCACAGTTTTTGCATTTAAAAATAACCTGGGATTGGTTTTTTTTCCTGTTGAAATTACATAAATTTAGGTAGCAATAAACAGTTAGGAAAAAATATTAAAATTTGTCCTCATAAATTTTACCATCCCCTTTTCATTGCTTTCTTGCAATACTAAGCTTACTGTTTGTGTCATATATGTGCACATGTATGTAATCAGAATCTTCCATAGATTTTATATCCAGTATATAAAATGGTAAAATATAATTTCTTTTGGGTGTATCCATGGCAACAATCTGCACTTATTTGCTATAAAATATTGCAAAAAGGGGGGAAAAGATGTCACATATTTCCCCAAAATTTGGCTAAAAGTAGAATTTCAATCGCTTAAAGTAATACCTTTTCTGAAACTGTGTATATATATCATTCAGTAGATCCAATGAAAATCATATGTCTTTCGTCTCATTTTTTTGTAAAATTGCGTCAAAAACTTCGTGTAGAAAAAAAGTGTTTGTAAACATTACATTAATTTCTGGACCGATTGCCGGTCAAGCTATGAAAATACGGATTGTCAAACAGAAAATAGCCCATAAAACATGTTAAAAACAATCTTGATGCTCTTATAAACCATCTTTGAAGGCTAAATTAGTACTCAGCTGTCTAAAAATGAATTTTATTACACAATAACTTTCCTATTTGAAAATCCACAGGGGCCAAAATGCGAAACTAAACTCCCTAACTGTGTATTGCTACCTTAATAGTAAATATTTTTTTCGAATTCTCCCTTTTTACTAATTTTCTGTGTTCTGCTAGCTTAAACGAGTAAAATGGCCTTTTATTTTTGAAAATTGGTTGAGTAATGAATATTTTATGAAGGTAAGCAGTTGACACTGAAACGCGACAAAAATTGATTTAAAGAAAAATGCCAAGTCAAAGTGTAAAATCTTGTTTCTACCTCAATTTTTGGCCAAATCTTTAAAACTATACCTTTTTTTGTCAGTTTTTTTAGTTGAAAATCTCAATAAGATATCTGATGATGCAAAATTGTACAAAATTAAGCAATTTCAAGCATGAAAATGTTAATCTTTATGTTTATTGCATACCTAAGCCTTGATTAAAAAACTTGGTAGTAGGGAATTTATTTCCTACATCTGATTCAACTATACATTTTAATATATGCCAAAATGTAACATGAAATCTTGATAAAATAATAATTTGATATATTCGCAAGAAAAAAACAAACGCGTTCAATTTTTAGGCTACTACATGCACCCCAATCCTTCAGAAGCAACGGTTAAGCCGTTAGAGTACAAATATAAGCCTTGTGTCAAAATGTCTAATTTTGGTTGCTAAGGACTGTAAACAATAAAATTGACATGTATTGTCATTCTTAAAGACTTAATTCTCTCAGAAGTTGATTTAGAATCTAAATATCAATAGATTTGTGGTATGAAAAGTCTTAAATTATACAATTCTGAGCTTGGTAAGTATGCCATAAGGTAGCAATAAACAGTTAGGAAAAAATATTAAAATTTGTCCTCATAAATTTTACCATCCCCTTTTCATTGCTTTCTTGCAATACTAAGCTTACTGTTTGTGTCATATATGTGCACATGTATGTAATCAGAATCTTCCATAGATTTTATATCCAGTATATAAAATGGGTAAAATATAATTTCTTTTGGGTGTATCCATGGCAACAATCTGCACTTATTTGCTATAAAATATTGCAAAAAGGGGGGAAAAGATGTCACATATTTCCCCAAAATTTGGCTAAAAGTAGAATTTCAATCGCTTAAAGTAATACCTTTTCTGAAACTGTGTATATATATCATTCAGTAGAATCCAATGAAAATCATATGTCTTTTCGTCTCATTTTTTTGTAAAATTGCGTCAAAAACTTCGTGTAGAAAAAAAGTGTTTGTAAACATTACATTAATTTCTGGACCGATGGCCGGTCAAGCTATGAAAATACGGATTGTCAAACAGAAAATAGCCCATAAAACATGTTAAAAAACAATCTTGATGCTCTTATAAACCATCTTTGAAGGCTAAATTAGTACTCAGCTGTCTAAAAATGAATTTTATTACACAATAACTTTCCTATTTGAAAAATCCACAGGGGCCAAAATGCGAAACTAAACTCCTAACTGTGTATTGCTACCAAATGTGATAATCATTATAGATGAAGTACAACAATATTTATAATTCAAATGATAAATGACATAGTGCAGAAACTTGTGAAGTATAATATTAGAGCAAAGTAGAAATATGATTTTTTTACTGTTGATTCATTTGGGAGCTACCATTTGATTTTTAGGGGGGGGGGGGGGGGGGGGGGGCTAGGATGAAATTTGAAAAAAAATAGGCAGGACAGGAGTTTTGAGTAAAAAAAAAAAGGCAGGGTGAGACACTTGCAAAAAAAAAAGTCAGGACGACAATTTAGGTAAAACAAGAATGTGTCCAAAGTACATTGATGCCCCATTCGCACTATCATTTTCCATGTTTTATGGACTTTGAAATTGGGTAAATATCTAATTTGGCATTAAAATTAGAAAGATTATACTATAGGGAACATGTGTACTAAGTTTCAAGTTGATTGGACTTCAATTTCATCAAAAACTACCTTGACCAAAAACTTTAACCTGAAGCAGGACGAACTTGTTTATAAAGTTTTATGAGCCACCTACGATAGTAGGTGGGGCATAAAAAAGTCAGGATAAACTAAAAAAAAAAGGCAGGACCAAACAGAGTGAAAAATAAAAAGGCAGGACAGAGATTACAGCTAAAAAAAAAACTAGGACAAAATTTTTCATCCTACATATATCACATGGGTCTTTCATGTCATGCTTGTATAAATTCAGAAATGCTTGCTTGCATTTACTATCACAGTGGTTACACAAAGGAAAACATTACAGGAAATGCTACAAAAAAATATAGCCATAAAAATTTTACTTGCAAATATATATTTTTTTAAACAAATCCCACTGCAATAATAAAAACATTGCAAAGTTTGGGTTTTATTATATTTCACACAAGATTTTCTCATTGAAATAACAAAACAACACTGAATAACGCTTTTTAGCTCACCTGGAAGAAAAGGTCTGTTATTTAACAAATGCGAAAAAGAATTTGTTAAGCAGTAATGAATAGATATAGGAATATGTGGTATGAGTGCCAATGAGACAACTCTCCATCCATGTCACGATTATAAAAGTAAACCATTATAGGTCAAGGGTACAGTCTTCAACACGGAGCCTTGGCTTACAAGCTTTAAAGGAATGTCTGTTTTGTAAAGGTACTTTTTTACAACATTCTTGACATATATGTCTTTATGTCTAGACATTTTTCTGCTTTATGGGTTTATTAAGAAATCAGAATATTTCCTAACTCCATTATCAGGTGGAAGATGAAAATACAGAGGAAATATTTCTGTAAAATTATGAATAAATCACCTGTAGGGATGGCTGATAATTTAGAAATACATTAGAAAGAGAAGGATAAAAATAGCATGGACATGTTTGGATAAGAATGCAGTCTTGCTATTTTCGTACTGAAATTCAAGTTTCTGATACAAAAGATAATTATGAGGTTAAGATATTCAATAAGAATTATTGTTTTATGTCACAACCAGCCTCATACTGAAATATAAATCAATAGGTTTCATTAAATATGGAAACATATTTATATTCATGAAGACCCATATTTCTTGAACTTCAGGTCCATAAAACTGATAAGCTTCTTGTAAATGCTCTTCCTTGAGAGACTTTAACTTATTTATTGATTGTTGATGATCTGAATGAAATTAAAAGTATTTTTTCAGTAATGGTACATATATACATAAAGCAATGGGAAAATAGATTAAATTATCAGAGATCATGTGTTAGACATGTTTTATGGTAAATCATTAAGTTTTATTGAAATTTTATGAAAAGTAATAAAAGTAAAAATTCAAATTAGTGATGTTATTATGTTCTGTGGACTGAAAAGTCTTGAATGATTTTCGTGACATTATATTAATCAGAGGCAAAATTTTGGGGAATTTTTCTTATGGAATGCTCATCATTGTTGAAGAAAGCTGGGCAATATTTTTTTTATATCATTTTTGAAAATTGAAAAAAAATATCCTCAAATTTGGGTTATGCTTTCTAATCAACCCCAAAGTAACCTAAGGTATATAAATACATCCAGGACTTCTTTCATTCTGTAGTTAGACTACCCTTTTTGAGGTCACATGAATAGTCTTGTTTTATAGGACTTATACAAGACAACAACTTATAAACCCAAAATAGTGTCAAATTAAAAATAAAATCCAAGAAGTATTTCGTGAATGCCATGTCGCTTTATTATTTTATGTTTTTTTTACAGCAATTACAAAAAGTCATGCTATTTTTTCCATACAGGGAATTGTTTAAATCCTATTTAATTGCATGAAATATAGCACTGATGATGGCTAAAATGAAGAATAACTTGACAGCCCTTATGGTTGAAGTAATTTGTATTCCGGCAAGCTTTTATCACCGGAAACTTAACACTGCATATATGATAATTATGGAACGTTTTTATTGATGCATTATATAATGTAGAAAGACAGTAAAATAACTATTCTGTACAAAATCGTATGTTTGTTAATCAATGGATTGTCTCATACAGTATTGACTACTAGGTTTTAGTTGATTATACGTCAAGGAAAAAGTACATAATTTGTAGTTCCACAGAATTATTCGGAAAGTCATAACATTTATCATTGTCAACTTTGGTATTAAATAACATAGTGCAGGCAATGATAGCACTTCCTTCCTATAATGAAAAAGTCCTGCTGTTAATACACAATTTCGTTATAAAGATTGATCGTCTGTTTTGTGACGGGGAAACACTGCAAGATAAAGTCGGGTTGAGATCTCAACGAGAAGGTAGCATGCAATCAGCAAATAAAAAAATATGAAAGACAGTATGACTTCTTTAATATTAATAAAGTCTTGACCATGAAAGAAAGGGTTAATTTCCACTGTACTGATGACATTGAAAGATAATTGTCAGGTCAAGATCTCACCCAGAAGGTAGCATGCAATCAGGTAATAAAAGATCAGAAGACAATATGACTTCTTTCATATTAATTAGAATTAAAATAAATATTAATTAAGTCTTGGCCATGAAAGATGACTTCTTTCATATTAATTAAGTCTTGACCTTGAAAGATGACTTTTTTCATATTAATTAAAGTCTTGACCATGAAAGAAAGGGTTCCACTGTACTGATGATATCGAAAGATCACGTCAGGTCTTGATCTGACCGGAAAGGCAACATGCAATCAGCAAATGAAAAAATACAGACTCTTTCATATTAATTAAGTCTTGACCGTGAAAGATTGGGTTACGACATTCCGGTAACAATTTGAATTCTTACTTCTTTACTTGGGATTAGTTCTTAAAAGTAGTACATTTGTAACATGATTCTTTTAATTGCAGTAGAGTTATTTGACAAAAGGATTAATGGATGTCATTAAACCAAGGCTGGTTGATAATTACACTGTAAAAGGCTTTTTCTAATTGCTTTTTTTTTTTCACATTCTAAAATCTTACAAACAGAGTTCAAATGTCCTTAGAAGTTCTGAAATATTTCATCATTGTCACAAGTTGAAAATTTGTTTGGACTTTTTTTTCTTCTGCAAATTGAGTTTATGTTTTTTTTCTTCAAAGTTACACATTAAGGTGGTACCTAACACTACAGGGAGATAACTATGTAAAATCAGCTATTTTTGCCTAAACGTTTTAATTACATTGTGTTGTTAAGGGAATATTAAGCTTCTCAATGATCAAAATTAGTGTTTGTCAAACTGCTACCGGTATATAACCAGTGTAATTTTTCTGATAAATTGTTTGGTTCAAATATTTTGAAATTTTTATATTTTTGTTAAAGGGTCTAAATAAATACTTTGTCAAAATTTTATGAAAATTAAACAAGTCAAATTAATTTTAGTGAAAGTGTTGGGTACCACATTAATTTGACACATGAACCAAAATTTAAATAATAGTAGATGAGAGCTTATGAGATCATATTACATATCTATAATTGTCAAGGGGAATAATTAACAAACCTGAAGGATGATTGTAGCCACATTTCATCAATTTAGATTCAAATTCACTTATTGACTGGAAATTTATGGATATATGAATATTAAAAAAAATTGGCTATAAATATGATATAAATTTGATATAAAACTTAATGTTACAATCTAAACTGGCATAAATAAAGCATTAAAGTAAATTAATGAAAATCTAAAGGTTGCATCTTATTACATACCGGTAATGTAAATAAAGCATAACTGTAATGGCAAGCTAAAGGTTATACCATCTTAACTAGCATATATAATGTACATAAAGACATACAGATATTCAGTTTTCTAAGTTGTTGCTTCGGGAAACAAATTGTTATATGGATGTTAAAACTGAAATTTCACATACAATATTTTCTTTAAGCTGGTTTTATTGTGTTGGTGAGTTGCCCTCTTCTTATCCTGGTACTGAATATTGCGATCGGGAACCAGTCTACCCTCTTCTTGATATGATCCCCACATCCCTTTATCGTAGAATAATATATATTATTTTTTTATTTCCAGCAAGAAGAATTGATACGACAGTTACAAGAACAGCATTTCCAACAATACATGCAACAAGTTTATCAACAGCAGTTACTCCATCAACAACAGCAGTATCAACAGTTACAGCAGAACACGTCGTCTGCTCAACAGTTACAACAGAACATGTCGTCTGCTGCGCCCAATACAACAACAACAAACAACAATCCTAATGTAACAACAGTTATTACAAAAACAGAAACAAAAGAACTCACACAGGCACAACAGCAACAAATGCAACAACAACAACAACTACAACCTAATGGTCCGACATCAGTCCCAACAGAACAACCAGACACAAATGGCAACAAAGAAGGTACTATTTCAAAAATGTTTATGCGCCCCTTCAATTCAAGGGGCATTATAATTACAAGTCTGTCCATCTCTCTGAACCCTATTGTATCAAATTTTGGTGTCTGAAACTGTTTATTCAGAAGTTATTGCGAGGTTTTTATTAATGTGAATAACGGGAATGTCTATTCTGATGAATTACATATATCTGTATGCAGATTTTCCTTAAAACTCAATATGTAATCTGGTATTTTCCCTCATACTTCAAAAATCACAATAATATTTTGGTATCATTTTTTTGTCATATGTTCATTTTGTAGTGAAACTTTCAAATAATATGTGCCAAATTAGAGGTTTTACCATATGTTTGCTTTGAAGACCATTCATTTGTGAGAATTGGTTAATTTTACATCTTGTATAACAGTTTGGTGTTTATGAAATACTGCAAAAGCATGTTGAATCCTAACATTGCACAAATATCTATTTGGATAAAGCTGTTGACCAAAAGCTATTCTTGAAATGGCTATTCTCAGTAGGACAAATTCTTAAATTTCCACATAGTTCATTTATCAATAAAATTAATTTATCTTTGATAGGTTTATATAAAATTACTATTGTTATGCCCCACCTACTATAGTAGAGGGGCATTATGTTTTATGGTCTGTGGGTCCTTTCGTCCGTCCATCCTTCCGTCTGTTCGTCTGTCTGTCCCGCTTCAGGTTAAAGTTTTTAGTCAAGGTAGTTTTTGTTGAGCCTTAGACTTTAGTCGAAAAAGCGAGACTAAGCGATCCTACATTCGGTGGGCGGCGGCGTCCACAAATATTCACTCTGTGGTTAAAGTTTTTGAAATTTTAATAACCTTCTTAAACTATACTGGATTTCTACCAAACTTGGACAGAAGCTTGTTTAGGATCATAAGATAGTATCCAGAAGTAAATTTTGTAAAAATAAAATTCAATTTTTTCTGTATTTTATATATAAATGGACTTAGTTTTTCTGCGGGGAAACATTACATTCACTCTGTGGTTAAAGTTTTTTAAATTTTAATAACTTTCTCAAACTATCCTGGGTTTGGACCAAACTTGGACAGAAGCTTGTTTATGATCATAAGATAGTATCCAGAAGTAAATTTTGTAGAAAAATAAATCCATTTTTTCCGTATTTTCCTTTTAAATGGACTTAGATTTTCTGCCAGGAAACAACACATGCATGCACTCTGTGGTTAAATTTAAAAAAAAATTAATAACTTAATTTCTTATACTATTTTAAATTTGTACCAAACTTGGACAGAAGTTTGTTTATGATCAAAAGCTAGTATCTAGAAGGAAATTTTGTTAATATTTTGTACCTGTGTATCTGTATTTTACTTATAAATGGACTTATTTTTCTTTCCAGTTAACATTACATACAGTCTGCAGTTAAAGTTTTTAAAAATTTTATTAGATTCATAAACTATCCTGGATTTTTACCAAACTTGGACAGAAGCTTCTTACAATCAAAAGATAGTATCAAGAGGAATATTTTTATTGATTTTTTTCCTCATTTTTGTTAAGCCTGCGATTTACAGCAAAAGTAGGCCAGACACTGGGTTCTGTGGAACCCTTACAAATTTTTGATGAAGTTGAAGTCCAATCAACTTTAAACTAAGAACATTTTCCCTATGATATGATCTTTCTAATTGTAATGCCAAATTAGAGTTTTGACCCCAATTTCACGGTTCACTGAACATAAAAAATGATAGTGCAAAATTTCAGGTTAAAGTTTTTGGTCAAGGAAGTTTTTGATGAAGTTGAAGTCCAATCAACTTGAAACTTAGTATTCTGGCTCCCTATGATATGATCTTTCTAAGTTAAATGCAAAATTAGAGTTTTTACCACAATTTCACGGTCCACCTAACATAGAAAATGATAGTGCGAGTTGGGCATCAGTGTTCTATGGACACATTCTTGTTGCAATATCATTTTGACCCTTGAAGTCTTCTCATACCTTATTCTTATATCAATAAATATTAATCCAAATTGTTGAAAGAATCCAGCATGTAACCTCTCTAGTTTACATCTTGAATCAAAGCAACCGTTTTAATGCCAATATTATGTTTCTTGTTCATTATCAGTTATAAGTTCAGATAAAATGAGCTTAAGCAAGAAATATATTTTGTTGACGTGTCAGGAATCAGAATCTTATATAAAAAAAAAATCAATTTATGAAGTTAGTCGTGTAAAATTCCTTTTAGCTGACAATTCAGCTTAGGAAAATTTACAGTTAAAAAAAATACCTGCCAATTGTCACTATTTGCGCGAGATTTCCCCCATGGAGGCTCCCAATTGGAAATTTTAAAAAGAGCAATTTTTCCACAATTTTAAACCAAAAAGATAATTAATTTTACAAGAGCTACAGGCTTGTAAAAGTATAAATTGCAAAAAAAAAAACCAACATAAAAATATATTTGAAGGCCCCCTTGAAGGTTTTGTAGAATTATATGAGCCATCTTGCACCTAAAACTCCCATGGGCATTTTGAAAAGTTTGCAGGTATGGTTTCTTAAGCTGGTATCAACAAAAACAATACAGTCTTGAACTTCTGAACTTGTTACCGTTGATCTATTTTGAATTTAACCTAGAGCAATTAAAGCCTATTTGAGATATTGAGATTGATATTGCTTAAGTGTGACTGATACCTTCAGGTAACTTGATCTTAGATCAATCCTGCTTCCTCATATTAACAGTCTTGGTTTCAGGACTGATTGTTTTTAATCTCTTTCTAAAACTAAACAGAAGTGACTGCATGCAAGGAACATTCGGCTTTAACAGTAATACACATAATTTCTGCTGTAAATTTTAATTCTCTAGATCTACAGACATGACAGAGGGGATAAGGTTTATTATATAATATTCAAACAAGAACTTTATAGACTAAAATGGAAAACGGGTTCTGAATTAAAAACAGTTCAAGATCAAATTTTTGATCCTAAAACATTGGAAGCACTTTTGCCAAGTACATCCAATTTTCTAAGCTGTACCGACCTTTTTGTTGCAAAGTTGTATATTTTTTTAAAGAAACATTTTGTTACCAATTAATGGTGCAACGCTGCAATACAATATCTATATAGATGTTATAACATCTGTCAGGGGCTTTATAATGAAGATTTTACAATGTATTAGTAGACTAGTAGATAAGTTTTATGGTTGTCATGTTAGTCTGATGTTCTTTGTTTTAAGGTCAAAATAACAAAAGTCTGAGACATTTATTTTATTGTATGGGATTAGATGTGGATTATAAACCTTTTATCTTTAAGTTTATTAGGATTATGATATGGCTATATAGAAAAACAAGAAAGCAGAAGTTAACATTGGAACAATCAAAAGCAAGAAACCAAAAAAACACTGACAATTTCATGGCGAAAAAAACAACAATGAGAAGTCATGTCAAAATATTACACAGAAATCTAAAAGCATACAATATTACAGCAGATTGCATTGAGTGAAAGTAAAGGTCAGCTTGCTTGCTAGCTGAACCGTGAAGTCATTATTTGGTTTGGTAAACTACCCTCCTTTAAGAGTTGACTAGTCTGACAGATAATTAATCATCTGTGTTAAGGACTGGGCTACATGAAAGGAGGGTAGTATACCTTACCTAATAATGACTTCATGGTTCAGCTAGCAAGCAAACTTACCATAGATATTACCTTTACCTACACACTCAATGCAATTGGCTGTAATCAAATAAGAACTTGGAGTCTTGAGTTTAACATAACAAATGGAATAATTATAGAAAGATACAACAGAATCTGAATTACTCGCAAACAGGCTTTCACTCAATTTATTTGCAATCATAACATAGTATAGGAGCAATCATACACAGTTATATTAATACTTTTTACATGTATTTGAATATTTTGTTAGATTTTCCAACTCCAATGCCAGTTTTAATGCCTGCATCAATCTGGACTCGCAAAGATATAAAAGCCTTTAAAGACAGTGTAAAAACTTGTAAAGAGAACGTAATAAAGATAGCATCATTGGCTACTGCCACAGTGAGTTGGGAAAAACAAATCATTTGTCTTGTTTCTGCACTGTCTTCACAAGATATCTTCTCATGGAATGTATTTTCAAAATGAGGCTGTGTCTGCCAAAAATTTAAGTTTCAACTTTTAAAAAAATAAATTGCATAATTGTAGATTTCTTTGGTATGTACAACACTGTATTCCAATAATGCTTTAGTGTTTCAGAATATAGCAGGATTTCAAAGTCAAATTCAGCTAAAAAAAACAAAAATTAAATTAAAATCATTATCAAACTTTTGGCAAAATTTTTGAAAACTACATTCCGTTATTGGATATCTTACAATAAATACACTATTATCTATATGCATGTGTTGTTTTCCTTCAGTTATTCGGTGTATGTTGTGTTTTTAGATCATGAGTTACCTCCTCTTGCTGCTGCCTCTATGTGGACTCGTAAAGATATAAAAGAATTCAAAGAATCTCTGCGTAAAGATAAAGATTCAGTTATAAAAATAGGTTCTGGAGAAACCGTCACTGTAAGTATATTGGCTTCTGTAATGTCAGCAGCAGCGCTTTGATTTTTGTGAACCTGCTTAAAAAAATAATAGGTGCAGTTGCTTTTGAAATTTGTTCTCCCCCTTATTAGCAATGCTTTAAAATTGGAAGTCAGAATGCTTTTTTGTCTTTTGCATGTTTTTCAATACCTTACTTGAGTTTACAGCCAGTTTTGAGGAAAAGAAAGTTTTTGGAAT
This sequence comes from Mytilus edulis, assembly GCF_963676685.1. NCBI lineage: Eukaryota > Metazoa > Mollusca > Bivalvia > Mytilida > Mytilidae > Mytilus > Mytilus edulis. The sequence continues at coordinate 28,679,037 of NC_092346.1, forward strand.
ATTTTGTCTTTTTTTGTGTATTTGTAATATTTTATTTTTGCACTTCTCCTTAATCAAGTTTTATATAAAAGACATTGGAGTTAGAAAAATAATGCTAGAGTCAACTCAGTCAAGAGTAAAAATATAAGAAGATACTACGTGGACTTGGTAAAAAGGGAATATGAAAAATAAAATCAATAAAAAAATTAGGACAAAACGAATATAAAGCAAAAGGCTATGTCTATGCAATCAATTTTGTTAAAAGGAAATTAGAAATCATATAAGGGATAATGTATGGCAACTTAAATAAAAGGGGACAAATTATGTTTGTAAATAGCAAATAAAAAAAACAACTAAAGCTTTATACATGCTGCATACATCTCCAGTCAAAACCACAAGTGATATCAGGTGTTCTGTTAGATAAACATATTCCTCTTTGCATGCAAAACATGTAGTATTGTTGTTTTTAAGTGTCATTGCTAATGATTGGTCAAATTCAGTAATGGTCAGAATAATATGGAAATGGTAAGCACTTAGCATAAGATGTCCATGATCAATTGTGACATATTGGTCTGAGAACTGTCAAGTAGATACAGCTGTCTGACCGATTAGAACAGATATGTCAATTCAATCAATTTGTTATGTTATTTATATCAAGGGAGCACCTGTTTACACCTTTTATGGAACTTAGTAGTATTTGATGATTGTTTAGCTGTTCTTGAAGGGTCTCCTTTAGTAGGAATGTAGGGTTGTATAGCTTTAACTTCCTGTTCTTATTCTGATAAAGCATGCCTGTGTAAACTATTGTTCTATTTTTATTGCACTGTCATTATCATGCTTCTTTTTCCTGATAATAAAAAATTAAGACTGTATTGATTCTATTAACATGGAAGGGAAATGTGAGAAAAAGGCATTTCATTACTATAAAAAAAAACATATTTTCACCACACCTTTTTTATTGGAATTTTTTTAATTAAAGGTGATTTTTTAATTTTTTTTTCTCTATCAAAAGCAATATGAAAATAAGAAGATGTGTTATAATTGCAATGGGAGACAACTCTCCACCAAATAACCCCAAATAACTTGAAGTTAACAACTATAGATCACTTACTCATTGTATGACCTGAAATTCTTTTTAAGAATTTTAGCGAGATAAAAATGAAGAACTTTAAAATTATAAAATGAAGTTCTGCAGATCATATGCCCTAAAAAGACCCTTTTTAAGATAAATCAATTAATTAATTGATGAGTTCTTTAATTTTATTGCATTCACATGATATGCCATGAGCAAAAGATGTCTGCCATTTCCAGTTTTAATTTTCTCCTGTATCCATATAGTAGCAATATTCCATTACTAATAAATTGACTTGTTTATCTAAACTGATATTGATTAAATCTTGCTATAGGAAATTCAAGTTAAACAGTTTTTGATGAAATGGATTTATATATGAAATTCCTATCTGGAAGACCAAGACTCTACTTAGTGCTAACTCATTTTTTTTGTGACTGACTATTCAGAGGGGGTCTCATTGGGGGGTTCCGATCCCGGATCCCTCTTATTGTTTTGTCAGATTCCCGTATCTCGCTTACACTATGTACGTAAGCAATTCTCATGTTTTTTCATTTCCCGGTCCCGCTAGACCTCATTTCCCGTTTTCACAACACAATAATTTGACTTTTACATGTCACGCTTACAAAAAATCGGCAATCCCCCGTCACGCTTAGACCCCAATGAGTCCCACTTCAGATTATTTCAAGCGCTGCATTTAAAAAATCTGAAAGCTTTGATTTTAATAGCTCAGATAGAATATGGTTAAAAGTTATGTTATTTCACTTGAGGATAATTAAGTCTAGCTTTTCTGGCTGAGCAATCTCATTTTAGTCGTTAACATTTATTTATATTCAAAGATGCTAGTTTTTAGTGTATTGAATAAAAATTATCTTTTCGTGAATATCTGATTTCGTAGGATTGTCAATACTACTGTCAAACCAAATCGAAATCTGCACTTCATTTACCAGTAAAATTCATGGTTTCCTATGCCTATGAAAAATAAGTCGGCGGCTTCAACTTTTGACGTCAACAACAATCACTTTTCCATTGTAGCGTCAGATATTTTGTTTTATGACGTTAAAATTTTACGGGAACCTGTGTGATATCCAGTAATGGCGGACAAGTAGCGATAAGGTGTATTATAATGAACCACAGTATAGTCTTTCTAGGGTTTATCAGCTACAAGAAAATTGGTTAACAGAAAACCAGTCTTTCATTGTTAGATTGCTGTTCTTACTGTTTGTTTTTATTATGAGTTTAATGGTGTATTTGTTTTTGTAGCTCTTATGATTTTCTTCCGTAGAATTAGTTATATTTGCTTTTTTTGTTACATTGTTTTTGTTGTATATGCTATTTTTATATTCATCACATAATGGATTTTAACTAAATGATGGAATAATGAATCCGTTTTTCATTAGAGACTGACGTTTGAAAAGAAAAATCAATGTGAATTTAAATGGATTAGAAATTCAGAATATTTATTTTATGAAAACCAGCGTTCCTCATTAATCCTAGAGATATAATTCTAGGGATGAAAATATTTTGTATAATTAGTGTAACAAAATAATCAGTTTAAGGTAAATAAAGTTGGGAAATAAGTACTGTTCTTCATTTGGCATTCAGATGCAAACATAGATTTTCTTCTTAAAAGATAAGATTATGTGATGTGTAAATATGTACTTTTCTTTTGTGCAAATGCTGTGATACTTAACTGAATTCTCAACTCGTTAGATAGATACTATACAGAAATTGTGTACTTTTATTGACCCCCCGCCACTTCTCCTCCTTTGAAAAACTGGATCCTTGTCTGCATTAGTTCTTTGACCTTGACACTGTTGTAATGCTGTAAATCTTGCTAAGATTATTTTGAATATTCAATAATTTAATTTTGGATGTAACACGTCTTCTGATTGGCTGGCGTTATTTTGTTATAAGCCCATAGACATAATTTAGTCATGTGACTGTGACGTCATCAACGTTTTTTCATGGTTTTCTACGGTTTAAAATGGAATTTAGAATTAAATTGTAAGAAATGACTGTTATATTTTTTCTGTCTATTCGAAATAACATAAAAAATGTGGTGCACACTGTTAAATAAGTCCCCACATGCGTTATTCAGTGTGCACCAAATTTTTAATGTTATTTCTTCATAGACAGAAAAAAAATTACAGTCATTCCTTAAATATCTGATGTTATATATTGCAATTAGTAACTTATTATCACTGTTTATTCTAAAATCATTCACATGGTTGCTTATAAGATCAATAAAGAAGCCCTCAGATGATTAGTTGTTTTTTTTTTTAAACGTAAAACAAGGAATAAAGTCTTTATCAAGACACATAACAATTGATAGAAACTTTATTGTTCTGGCAGAAAAGTGAATTATTATGATTCAAATGAAAATCTTCACTTTTAAGGTTTGAATAACCTTAAATTTTTGTCTCAACCTTGACAAGGTCAAAAAGCGAGACTTCGATATTATGCTGTTTCCTTTTAAAGATTTTAAACTTTTAATTTGATAATTTGCTCAAAATATAAGCAGCATACTGTAAATTCATTATTATTCGTTGGATACCAATTTTCGTGGTTTTCGTGGGTACAGGTGAACCACAAATTCAAATGTTCAACGAAATACATATTTTCTATAGGCTTTGTATTCAGATATTGGCAACACCACGAAATCAATTATCGACGAAAATGCTGGTTTTCGTCAATCCACGAAAATTGATACCCACGAAAATAAATGAATCCACAGTACTAGGGAATGATTTATTGTGCATAATTTAGTTTCCTGATTGCCAAATTTTTAAAGAGGTTGGTCCAGTAAGACCCCTTTTTGGCCCCAAAATTTAGCAGATATACAAAATTGTTAAAATGTAAACTTTGAGTTTATAATTGGAATGTAGAATGTTTCTGCTACATAGATATGGGCTGTTTTTGACAATACAATGCACATATATCGTGTACTAGCATCATAAAGTCATGCTAAATTACTGAAATCTTCACAATTTTAGCATTTTAGTTATATTTTAGATGGTTTCCATCTTAAATGAAAGTGGCCGATATTTTAGACGGTTTCCGTCTTAAATGAAAGTGGCCGCATATATGTGTTCATTCATAATATTGAAATGTAAGTTGTATTTGATGACAATACATTCCATATATAAAGGTTGAGGATGAACACGAATGCAGCCACTTTCATTTTTGACAAAAACCATCTGAAAAGTGACTTTTTGGGCATATTTGATAGATTTTTCATATGTAGGCTTGAATTAGAGCGTTTTTAATGACTAAATCAGTTAAAATCTTTCACATAAACTAATTGGATCAACTAAAATAGACACTTAAGTGTCTATAAAAAGTGTCCAAAATCTTTCGTCAGATGAACCTGAAATTTGAGGCCAAAATCAACCCTTTAATACCTTTCATTTTGAAAATAATATTGCTTTCTGTAAATGGTAATCTGACTGAAAAAATTGTTGCTGCTGGTTAAATCGAGTTTTGTTGAGGGAATCCAAGCAATCACACATTATCACGTTTCCTTCCATTTCTAATTACACCAGATATTTTATCAGATCTTCTTTTGTTTTGTTTATAGAATAAGGTTTTAGGGGATCTTTCCTTGTTTGTAGAAAACAATGTTGATTTCTTAAAAAATAAAAGATGACAAATAGGAATTAAAAACTGAACATTTTTAAAATCATCCAAGTTAAATTTGAGGATAGAAAACATAATTGCTATTTTACAAAATTTTCCTTTGATCTTACTGACTGATAATTTCCTTTCTCAGCACAGTAGAGTTATATGAAAAATTATGGCTAAAAACTCAGTTTGCACGTGCTGTTGTCAATGTAAACATCAACATTGGCATAGGCAAAATAGCAATAAACAGCAATTCCTGCTCAAGCGAGAAAATCAATCTTGTTAAGATGAGCCAACGATAATCTATAAATAAAGTAACTTACTGTCGTAAAAAAAAAAGTTCTCATCAGGTAGTTCCGGTTTATAAAGATGGTACCAACTTACATATCTTGCATATCGCTAATATTGATTAAAAACAAATATCACAAAATTTGATTTATACTGTAAAATGTTGAAAGTTGACAATTGTAATAAAGGGCTTGATTTATATTGCAGGTACGAGTACCAACACATGAAGACGGGTCATGTTTATTCTGGGAATTTTCCACAGATTACTACGATATAGGGTTTGGTGTATACTTTGAATGGACTGTAGAACCTAATAATGCAGTCACAGTTCATGTTAGTGAATCTAGTGATGAAGAAGATTTAGAAGAGGAACAACAAGGTTTGTTTAAGGTGGTAGACCTAGGTTAAGGGAAATAACTCTTAAAATCATCAGTACGTTTGTGTGAACCATTTTCAAAAACATATTCTAAGCTTCTAGGTTACATAGATTATTTTCAATCTGTTTCAGGTAAATGCTTAAAATACATTGTTGAACTTGACTTTTACAAACGCTTAACTGATTTAAAGAGTTATCTCCCTGAACCAAGGTCTACCCCCTTAAAGAGAAGAAAAAAAATGTAATTTGTGACGAAAAAGATTGAGATTTAAAACACAGAGGCAGTATTTTCCTGAGAAAATACATAGTTATAAGAAGATGTGGTATGAGTGCCAATGAGACAACTCCCCATCCAAGTCAAAATTTGTAAACCATTACCGAATCTAAAATTCTATTAAAACATCATTGATGAGTCTTTTGCAGACGACATATGTATCAGTGTACAAAATTTAATCCTAGGAACTATGAGTTTGTTCTCATCTGGAAAATTTGATACTTTTTCAAAACATTGCAATATTTTTGTACCATTTATATCAGCTTTTGATCATGCCAGCATACATTTTTAATTTAAATACTTAGTAAGTTGATATTGATAATTTATAGATCAACATTGGCAGCTGGACCTTAAGCAGAAAAACTTAGTTAATCATAGGCATTGTTTCAATTACTTCATTGTCATCAGAGTTGATTCAATTAGATGATGTCTGCTATCTTCCATTACATATTTTCTATCTTACATAATAATATGCTTCCTGTAAAGCCATTTCCACTTATGTTTGAAGAACAAAATTAACTCAGCGTCATATATTACAAATTGATTAGCTCTGGGACAAACAGAAATTAAGCCAAGCTACTATAAGCAGAACTAATATGCACTAAAAAATAAAATCACAAAAATACTGAATGCCGATGAAAATTCAAAATGGCAAAATCAAAAGCTCAAACACATCCAATGAATGGATAACAAGATGAATTAATATGTCACAAAATGAAGAAAAATGTATGTGCATATAGCATAGAATTATAGATTATATGTTGTTCTAAAAAATGAGGAAGTTGAAAGACCATACGTAATGTTTTTATTGCAATTTGCCTAGTCAACGTCAATGGCGTAAGCTGATGACATTTTCTTGTTCTAACTCTACTCAACTGAGAAAACAATTCTCAGATCTACTTAATTGAGGTGGAAAATAATCACACATAAAGATCAAAGCAAAAGTTTAAGAAATTAAGGATGGGATGTATTCCTTGTTTTCCACATCTATGACTGCTAAATTATGGACCTGATGTCGTCTGTTTTTGTTGTTGATTTGCAGGGAATATATTGCTTCGCTAGCAAGCTTGTAATATGTAATTTTATACTGCACTCGTTTTATTTGAGCAGTCAAAATGCGTTGACTGTATATTTCTATGTCATGTACAGTCACTGACCCGATATCACTTTTCCTCATGAATATTTAAATAGAAATTGTTGAAATAATATTGAATTATTCATACGACCTCTTCAACCTGTTCTTGTTTCAAATGCATACAACAATGCGTGGAACGACTCAACATTGTTTCTTTTGCAATTATTGGAAAAACATATTTAATTTGTTAATATTTTTTGTTTGCAACTTATAAATCATTATGTTTTATGCTTATGGTTGATATTTAAGTCCATACTCAAACGATTTCGTTCACCATCAAGTGTTGCTTTCAAAAGGTAAATGTAAATTTCATTGTGTTGTATATTTCTCCGCGAGCATGATGTGAGGCCTTTTTAAAGGGTATTTCCCCCAATATTTAAATCAAATAAATAACCTTAACGCAATAAACAACAATTGAAAATGGTTTTTTTAGATTGCAGTATAAAGATAATAATAGTGCATTGACTTGACATATCAACGATATGTCGTTGATATCACGATATGTCGTTAATATGTCAAGTCAATGCACTATTATTGTCTATACAAGAAGCTGATATTTCAGAAATTTTCTGAGTGTTTATTATAAGGATTGTTGATTATACAATTAATAACTTCAGAATTTAAAACATGAATTCTATTTAATGTCATACTAATTATTTTGCATTTTATCAGAAAGACAACATACCTAATTATGAAAATCAAAATTGCAGCAATTATAAATAATATCAATGATATTTTTCAGAAAATAAAGTTGACGTAGAGCAGGGAAGTAAACAAGACAATCGACCGCCAACAGATGAAATTATACCCGTATATCGGCGAGACTGTCATGAAGAGGTGTATTGTGGGAGTCATGCTTACCCTGGGCAGGGTGTTTATCTACTTAAATTTGACAATTCCTACTCATTATGGCGATCTAAGAACTTATACTACAGAGTTTATTATAGTCGATAGTTTTATGTGTATGTTATGACGTTATGTATACTGTTATTGTATCAGTCGTAAGGCTTTTAATATTATTTTAAATATTTGTTAAGCCAAAAACTGATTTATCGTAAAAATGGAAGAAAGACCTGTCAACTTTACACAATTCAGAATAAGTTTTGTGAACTATTTTAAATGTCCCTTAATTGCTTTAATGGGTTGATCATAGAAATCATTTATTTTATTGTATGACATGTACCAAGCATTTAGATAAGCTTCTGAAACCATGGTTTTATAACTTTTCAAAAGATCGCATAATACTTTGTAATGCACTGTTGTTGATATACTGTTTGATTTTAATTTAAAGACACTGGATCCATTGAATCACCACTGTTCATTTTTTTTCTTTCTCTTTTAAAAAAAAAATCCCATTCAAAGTATGGTTAACATTTAGTATGAAAAGATTAGGTAAACTGAAAAAAATTTGAGACATTCCAGAGTAGAGAAATAAGGTGAATTTGAATTATTGGGAATTTGTGAAACTTGGGTCTGCAACTCTGCCTTTATATAAATATATCAAGAAAGTGAGAAAATCATGAAAATAAATCGCTGTGGAGTTGGCTAGAAAGAATTTAACACGAAATTATAAAAGTATGGTCAAACATAAGTTGCATTACAGTAAATGCAAAATATTTCCAAAACTTTTAACTTTTAATCACCAGATCATTTTTGTGAGTTACTGCCTTATTGGTATAATTGTTATCATAAAGAAACTCCTTTTTTGAAAGTCACTGTAAAAAGGAAGCAACATACATTTAATTTTCATCCTGAATATGCTTGAAATATTTGCCACTAGATATTATGCTAAGAACAATCGATAAAGCCATTTTAGATGGTGATTTTTGTCTTATATGGTCTTGTTTTGATAATATTCATAATATTGAACTAACATTAAAAACATAGAATTTTATTGAAAACTTGACTAAATACATAGGCACATATCTCAAACAGTAATAGGAAAGCATTTTGCAAAAATGTTATATTAGAAAATTATGAATTGAACATTTTGTGTTTAAAATTTAATAATTGTTTAAATAATACACATTTAAACAAAGAAAACATTGCCTATCAAATGACTTGTATCAGTTTTTTTTAAGGCATCTTTTGAGAAAGTATTATGTATCAAGAAATTTCACATTTACATATCCATTTTGGTCATAAAGATTCTAAAGTGATGATAAATTTCCTTTCAAGGTGATCAATTTAACAAAACAATAAGGTAACAATTACATACACTTGAAGCTTCATTAAGGTGGTACCTAACACTACAGGGAGATAACTCTGTAAAATCAGCAAAACGTTTTAATTACGTTGTGTTGTTAAGGGAAGGTTTAGCTTCTCAATGATCAAAATTAGTGTTTGTCAAACTGCTATATAACCAGTTTATTTTTTCTGATAAATTGGTTGGTTCAAGTTTTTTGAAATTTTTATATTTTTGTCAGAGGGTCAAAGTAAATACTTTGTCAAAATTTTATGAAAATTAAACGAGCCATATTAATTTTAGTAAAAGTGTTGGGTACCACCTTAATTGTATCTTGAGACACAAAATCATAGTATTCTTCATAAAAAGCGGGTCTAATTAATAATGTTGTCCTAATTCATAGATTTTTCTATCAGCGCTTTTCATATCCTCATTAATTTTTGGTTATCTCCCTTACATGTGTTCTGTATATGAATATTGAATGAGTTTGGGTTTTATTTGTAAACATGATAGATACATTCACTATGTAGTGAAGAGCAAACTTGAAAAATATTTGAAATCAAGCTTTTTGTTTTACGTTGTTTGTCAAAATTTTCATTGATAATGGTCCCTGATTTTTTATAGTAATCAGTTAATATATAAATTGTTGGCTTTTAATTGGATTTATAAAAAAAAAATGGAATATTTATCCATATTTTCTATTGGTATAGATTTTTACTGGATTTTTACACTTACAAAAATGTTCAATACAAAAGAGAGTTAATAAAAAATCCTGGTGCTTCTTCGTCATAGATCTTTTTTAAGAGAAAAAGATGTTCAAAGTTGCATTTTATAAATACAAACATAAAATTAATTAACTGATGAAGCTGTACAATATTAATTCTAATGCAACAACGTTTGTAACGTTCATTTTGATTGGATAACGTCACTTATTTACATGTACAATATTAATTATGCTGAAAGGAAGACTTTTAAAAAATAAAGTTATGGTTGTAAAGATTTATGTTTGTATTGTATTATTTCTGTGTGATATTATTTGAATATTGTCAGTTATACTACAAAAATTATGAGTACATATTGATTAAATAAGTTAATATATAAATTATATTTGCCTATATAACTAACATATATGAAAAGGACTGCAACTAAAATTAGATAGAGGAAAACTTCGTTCAATAGTATTTGAAAGATAGATATTTTTGTCACTTGATATTTCATGATTTCAATGTAAAAACATTTACTTTTAGTTTTATTTTCTCATCCACCAATAAGTTCTGTACCAATATTGTGTTAAATTTTTAACACAGTTGGTATTTTGCCATATTTTACATGATCCCAAGATAAGTGAAAATATCTTGAGCACAAAAATCTTGTCATTCACAGTAACTGTATTTCCTTCCTATATCGAATTGAAGTTATCTCCCCTTATCCAATCACAAGGTGACGTTAAGAAGAATCTATATGTATTATGTGTTTTTCACCCACTTGCCAACTGCAATGGACTTATAACTTACATTAGCAATGTATTTGTGACATGTATGTGCATTCTATTATTTCTATCTATAGTTTTTATGATAACATTTTGGGTCATAAAATGATTTAAAGTAGAGTCTAGCTGTTACTTATTTTTTTTTTCACTTCTTTTGTAAATGTTATATTTATATTGTATATTTTCTTATTATTTATTACATTACGTAATACTGTGCAAATCCATGGAATATTTTTACCACTCCGATCACCACATTATTTCCCGTACTTTGTATGATGTATTTGAGGGACAGATTTAGGTTACGAAAAACAATAAACTGTGATTGGTTTCTGTTATGTATAATATATGGAATATACAACTGTGGTCTTTGTTGGTTAATAAATTGTGATATACCATGGTTATTTTGCTTTATTTACCTTGCTAGAAGATTTGAGATGTATGATGATGAATAGGGATGTCAACTCTGTGAAGAATTTCTGATCAAGTACTCATTGGTGTTATGGAGAGAAACACAAGTACTTGCTTGTTTAATATCTGCACAAATCAAACACGACTATACACATTTTACCATTGATGGATCGACTGGATAGTTGTCTAGTGGATGTTATACATTATCTTAAAAGCTAGACCACAGTCAAAGGAATTATTATTGCATACATTTATTATTGCAATTTTGTCATTTTATACTAAAATAATAAAATCATCACAATAATTTCTGAGTTTACAGTAACACATATTAAATATAGATAAACTTTCTTGTACAAGGCTGAGAAATGGGGAAGTTTTACCCAGCCCTTCCCCAGTTTTGTGATGAATACAAAAAAGTTTCTATTTTTCTGACATTGACCTAATATTGTATTTATCCTGCAACTTAAATTAATACATTGATAGCTATTTAAGTTGTAATTTCAAAATTATTATCATCCCTTAAATTTAATTTCAAAATTATTATCATCCCTTAAATTTAATTTCAAAATTATTATCATCCCTTAATGTACCCCTGATTGTTGAAAAAGTGATCCATGATGAAATTGACATTGCACAAAATATAGCTGTGCTACTATATTTAGGAAGTAAACACAACTAGTTGCAGTATAAAAATGATAACTAAGTCAAAGTATATCAAACAGCAGTTTTAAGTTTTGTTCATTAAGAAAACAAATTTACAAACAATTTGTGATTATTAGAAATCTATGATGCGATCCAGCTGATGCCATCTCAAAAACTTGAATTGGATGAAATGAAGAAAATAATGTTCCAACAGGAAAAAGATTAGAAAGACTATCCATACTCTGGATAGTTGATTACTCATTCAAATCCGTTATGATGATGATTATATCTGTGGTTTGTATTTGCATGTGTTTAATTGCGCAGGGTATAATGTTTTTGACCCGTCAGTCCGTCCGTCTGTCCGTCCGTCTGTTTGTCCGTCAGTCCTGTTTCTTGTCATCGCAACTCCTCTCAAACCACACAACAGAATTTCACGAAACCTTTTCAGATAATAAGGACATACTATGTAGTTGTGCATATCGACGGGAAATTGCGATTCAATTTTTTTTCTAGGAGTTACGCCCCTTTGAACTTATTTACTTTAATGTATTACTGCAACAGTTTGTCATCGCAACTCCTCTCAAACCACACAACAGAATTTCACGAAACCTTTTCAGATAATAAGGACATACTATGTAGTTGTGCATATCGACGGGAAATTGCGATTCAATTTTTTTTTCTAGGAGTTACGCCCCTTTGAACTTATTTACTTTAATGTACTACTGCAACAGTTTGTCATCGCAACTCCTCTCAAACCACACAACAGAATTTCATGAAACTTTGTAGATAATAAGGACATACTATGTAGATGTGCATATCAACAGGAAATTACGGTTCAATTTTTTTTCTAGGAGTTACACCCCTTTGAACTTATTTGCTTCAATGTACTTCTGCAACAGTTTGTCATCTCAACTCCTCTGAAAACACACAACAGAATTTCATGAAATTTTGTAGATAATAAGGACATACTATGTATATTGACAGGAAATTATTATTCAATATTTTTTCTTATACATTTGTACAATTTTTTTTTGTTATACTTATTTAATTTCTCCAATGACAATGTGGGGACGTGGGGTATGTGAGCGTGCTCACTAAGGTTCTTTAATTTGTTCTATATGAAAAAAAAAAAGAGATATGTTATGAGTGCAAATAAAACAACTATCCTACAGAGTTCAAATGATATAAACACAAACAACAACTAAATTACAGCTGCTTTTACACATTTAATTCTATTCTTGCAACAATGGTAAAATGCACAAAACGGATGTATAATGCACTCTTTGTATATCTGCTTATAAGGTCATAGGTTAATTTATATATTAACATCTGATAAATGTCCTGTGGCTAATATTACAGGATGATAGTCTAATGCAAAATACATATATAAAAAAGAAGATGTGGTGTGATTGCCAATGAGACAACTTTTCACAAGAGACCAAATGACAAAGAAATTAACAATTATGGGTCACTGTACAGCCCTCAACAATGAGCGAAGCCCATACAGCATATTCCCGTATAAAAGACCATGAAATGGCAAATGTAAAACAATTCATTCAAGAAAAACTACAGCCTAATTTATGTACAAAATAATGAATGCAGAATCCTGCCATGAGACAGGCACATACAAATATGGCAGGGTCAAACATGTTTGCACAAGATTTGACAAATACAGCTGTGTTTTGCGTGTGTTCTTATTTTGTGTATGGTACCCTATATCCTCTGGTTTTCTATTAAACATAAAAAAAAAACAAGTAAGAGAGCTTTCCAGTGGCGGATCCAGAACTTTTCCTAAGGGGGGGGGTTCGCTCCAGTCATGCTTCAATGATTCCCTATATAATCAACCAAATTTGTCCCAAGAAAGGGACCCCCCCTGGATCCGCCTATGCTTTCTGTCAAAAGTAAACATAGGCTTCTTACTCTACTGGCTCTACTGGATTAATGCATACCTTCAACAATAACTACTTTCCAACATAGACTAGAATATTTGTATTATATCAGTAACCACTGTTGATAGTAAATAGCAGTAATGGATTTTGGAAAATAAATTGGGGGGGGGGGGGGGGGGCTAAACATTGTTCTGTCCCCAAGTACCCATGCAACATTTCCTCACACTCGCCCCAGTATATCTTTGAATTAATTTCCTCCAATCTTACACTATTGTTGGGATTTTAAACTGGAACCCCCTTTCGATTATGTAAATTATATGGTGTGTTATTCTAGAGTTATAGCACTAAAAACTATCAGATTGAAAGACTTTCTAATATTTTTTTTACCGTAAACTGAGTGTGCTTTCACAATTTATTTAATAATTGGAATTGGTAAAAGTAATCAGATAACTTTCGATTTTTAATTCCAGAGTTATGGTACTTTGACCACCAGAGATCTTCTCATATGTCTTGCACTTGGATCACTTCAAACTTTACACTGACTGCTGCTGGGATTGGGTAAGGATTTGTATAGTAAGATACTATACACATCCTTGGAATGGTGAAATGTAGATTTGCCGTTGGAGTAGGAAATTTTTGTCTGGTTTTCCATTTCAGAGTTGTGCGACTTTTATCAGTCATAATAAGAAACATGTATATGTATATGCCTATAAAGATATCTTGCTGATTTGTATCTACATGTATTTGAAAATTCATTAAGATCTGAGTTATTATTAGCCAGCAATATCAACATAGCGGATATCTTTATATCAACAAGTAAGAGACACATTTTGTAAACCTTAACCCTAGAAGTCGGGCTATCATTGCAATCGCGGTGTCTGCATGTCTGTTTGTCAAAATTATATTGTTACACATTTATTCAAAACATCTGGACAGAATGACTGATAGGAAGCCTATAGCTAAAAGAAGCCCAATGGAAAAGTGCTCTTTGTTGTGATTTTCATACGGTAAATACTGTTGATTTCCGATGCAACACTCGGCCGAAATAGTTCAAGTTACATTCCAAATGTATAATACTATGTAGGATACGCCCTATGTTTGACAGAGGTAACTTTTGTCTTCTTCCGAAATGCATCATTTATTGTGTGTTATGTATAAATACGCATCCACATTCTGACGGAATGAGAACATTGAAACAAATTTCTCGAGTAGAGAGGGTACCACGCTTATTGCACCTTAAGAAGTTAAGAGCCATTGAAACAACTTTTTGGGGGAAAGGGAGTCCGTAGCTGTTGACACCTTAACTTCCCGGACTACATCCCGCGATCGATGTTCGAGTTATCTGCCAATATATACCCTCCTATTTGTATGATCTGTCTATTGCACAACTTTTAAATAATTTGTTCTCGTCCTGAAGATGCATGCAATATTTTCCACATGACGTTTAGTAACCAATAATCAATCAATACTATATATTCCGAGGCCTTCTATACACTGGTATATTAGGCTTTGCTCATTGTTGAAGGACGTACGGTGACCTATTGAGTTTTTAATCATGTTCAATGTCATTTAGTCTCTTGTTAAGAGTTGTCTCATTTGCAATCATACCACAGGATGATTAATAAAGTCTTCTTTTTATACATAAATGGTTGTAATAACATATACGACACAAGGTTTTTTCTGCACTAGATGCGCAGTGCAAATCATGGTTATTAATTCATGCCTTGTTTGCACTTATAATAAATAAGCAGACAAGAATAATTTTTGAATCAATCACCTTGTTAGTAATCAGAGACATACATATGATACAATTGTATTTTAAGTCTCTGATGTAATGTAACTCTATATCAACATAAAGATCAACAAAACACAGGTTCAAGCAAATTGTCATAAATTATACCATATTATAATCTAATTGAAATATAGAAATCAGATTCGAATATGTATAGTATAACGAAATCCGAGTTCTGTATCTTAATTTGATTGACCCATTAAAGTATGTTGACAGTTTATGCAAGCAAGCTAAATGTACTTGACCTACTGGTGTGGAATTATGTCATCAAACAAATTAATTTTGACGTAATTATATGAAAAAAATAACAATTAAACACTTACAAGATAGTCAAATTTTACATTTATGATAATTTGCTTGTACCTGTGTATTGTTGTCTTGTATACTGGTGTAGACTGTAACAGGGTAATTATCATAACTTATAGCCTACTGAAGAAGAAAAAAATCATGCGGTTTCTGAAAGCAAGCTCAAAGCACTTTAAATAATAATATGCTGATGTGAAATTACGTCATCGTACGTTCTAATATTGGCGGCTATACTTCACAGTAATACTTTGGAACGAATTACACATTTAAACAGACAAGATGGTCAATTTTTTGCAATCTTAAAGAAAAAAATAGGACCACTCTTAATTAATTTAAACAATCTGATCATATGTCCAAGCTTTCCTTTTTGAATCTGATTGATGATCAAAGGTCTGTGTTTGTGTGTGCTCTGGTGGTATTATAACCCTTAGTCCCCCTTCTGATAGAAATGGAACTGTTAAATGATTTACTTATTTAACTTAAATCCAATGGCTTGTGATGTATAAGAGTGTCGCACTTTCACACAATGAGGTTCAGTTGACAATCTAATTAAAATATAGATCTCCGATTTCGTTATAACTACTACATACGTAGTTTAACGCAATCGGAGATATATATTCTAATTAGACAATTTAATTAAAATATAGATCTTCAATTTCGTTATAACTACTACATATGTAGTTTAACGAGATCGGAGATCTATATTTTAATTAGATTGGTTCGGTTGACAACTTTACTTTAGAACATTTTCTCATTGTGAGTTTTCCGCTTCTCTGTATTTACCTTCAAGTAGAACCTGCATATCAAGTATATATCTTAGTTGGCACAATATTCTGCATTTTTCTACCACGATTTTCTTGAAAGAGAGAGCATGGATGCTAACAAACAAGTTACTGACCCATTCAGTGTTATAAATGGTAAAGTTAAAGAAAATCGAAAGTTTTACGGAAACCATAATAATTTGGATTACCTATTATATTACAGATGACCATAAATCGGTTTATCTTGTATAAAAAAGAAGATGTGGTATGATTGCCAATGACACAACTATCCACAAAAGACCTAAATGACACAGGCATTAACAACTATAGGTCACCGCACGGCCTTCTTTCCCGTTCGTTTTCGAAATACATTTATTGTGACCGTTAATCAGTCATAACACGGTTCGCACTTTTCATAAAATACCATTCGATTTGCCAAATGTGTTTCACAAACACCAAAAAAAAAGCAACGTTGAAATGAAGTGAAGAAAATAAACAAAACTGAACAAAGAGGGACAACTCAAACTGAAAATACAAATAAACGTAAAAATAAGTGACAATGCCAGCTCATAAAACATTTCTGGTCTCTCCTTCTCAAGTTTAACCATTGCAAAATGAACTATTATAGTATAGCTGCCTTTGTCCATGTTTGTCCAGGCAAATATATTGAAAATAATGAAATGTTTTTCTCTAATTATACCCTCTATAATACTTTTTCAAACACGCTCTCTCTCTCTCTTTCTATCTTCCTAAAAGTTATATATAAGCTGCTCGGTGCGAGGCTCGGTGTAAATTGACTGTATTCAAAATCATTCAAATCAATAAGCTAATTATCTCTTCAGAACTCTTCATGGACATTTTCAATCAATTATCACAGAAATAGAACTTTTATAGTTACATAAAATATCTATTTCGTGCACATCTTGATGATCAGCTCCTCTGCAGCATCATCAAAAATTGATACATTTAATGACGATATTATCATCTTCAAGCGAAGTTATGGATTCATTGATTGTGTGCATCCCAATTAACTCTTTGACTTCATATATCAAAGCAATATACACTTTTTACATTTTTCCCGTAAAGATAAAAGAATGCTATAAACAATAGAAATAAACTTAACAAATTCGCATGCCAAGAAAAAAACCCACCAGAAAATGAAAGAAAAAAATCCACCAGAAAAGGAAAGAAAAAAATCCTCATGATATATCATAGATGTAATTTATAAAGATGATACAATGTAGGGTGTTTTTATTATAGTTTAACTTGAAAAAGTCTTCTACCAGTTACTCTCAGCTTTTTTGCTGTAAAGTATTTTTTCTTCTTCTTCACATGCAATATAAACAGAGGTGGCTATACCGATTACAACAAAGTCAAAGAATGACGTAAATATATTGCATTAATTATAAAATAAATCAATCACTGTCAATATTCATTCAATGAATCTCTATACATAGACCTCTAATTTTCGCTTATAGACAGACAACCACATATAAAATTTATTTACGTGTGTATGTACAGTCACATCTATCTATTTTCAGCAAATATTGATTCCTGTTATTTTCCATCTTCGAAGAAAAGTTTGACCACAGACAGATTCAATAATTCGCCTTGTGGTGAAACCATACTATATTTCAAATTACACCACGGTTATATTCATCATTGAGGGTTCACTATCACAAGGATTAAAGATAAACATAGGTTTTCTACATCACTGGCTTGAAGTACCAAAAATCTTGAAGAGTCTTAGTGACTTCCAACTGAATGTTATTAATAGGTGTTCTATGCAAAATTGACATAGTATAAACATTTGTTGATTTGAATATGTTTCCAATACGTAAAAAGTCGTTTCAGTAAAAAGAGAAACATCTACATAAACTCATTCTTACGACAAAAATATTCGTAATTCATGAACTTTTTGGTATAACTAGTAATCAATTTTGATGGTATTTTTTTGGGTTTGTGAAAACACCCATGTACTTAACCACGTTACAATTGCAGACTTTGATTACTAAACTGTCCAACTGTTCACCCGATATTTCAAGATTTTTATTGACATATTTTATAGTGTTTCTTAAAAAAAAAATGGGTTTACAAAATTATCTTAAAGTAGTTGTATTCTTAGATTAACCTCCTGGTACAGAAGTCCTCCTTTGCTATATTTTGTAAGTTCTAATTTGAATATTAGTGTCAAAAAGTTTGATTTAGTTTCGGATTTACAATAAGTTCTTGAATTTTACTGTAAATATATGCTGTGTTTCTAGAATTACACAGCAGCATCTTCACAATTAAAAAACACTAGATGTTGTAATTGATACACATGACGTCACTATGTCATTGCATTTATCTTTTTTCTGTGTCAAATTTTTTTTATTCTTTATTTTATTTTTGTCATCGATATCATCTTTGTCCAAGGTATAAAACTGTAACTTTTGACAACTGCAGGGGGTTTTCGCTTTAAATTACCATAGCCGTGAGATTTATTATTTTAAAAGAATAAAGGATTCACGTTTTCATTTCGTGGTTGCATATGTTGCACTGTCATGGATTTTACTTACGTAGAAAAAGTGATGTCCATTTTACAGTTATGATAAAAAAATAAAAAAAAAAACAGTTCTGTTTTCAACTTGCTGTTTGGACAACTTGGCAAGGAAATACTATACTAGTAGTTGAATATGGTTGTGTAGGCATTGGTCATATTGTAAAAAGGCGGATGAGTGTAGAAAGATATATTTGAGAAATTTTCTTCCAGAAATAATTCCTGAACTATCTTCCAAAGTTCTTCTCGTTTGCTAGATCGGCCCAAACTTAGAAGATGATAATTTTTCATTCATCTTTAATAATAACAATTATATTGTAACATAAAAAAGTTTCTGTAATAAGATGATTTCCTTATTTTGTACATTCTCCATTTCTGTAATTCATTTTATTTTCTTAAGCTTTTTATATACTTTTGCAGCCAATTAAATATGTTCTATCCTGAAGCACTGCTGTAGTTTTGCTCAATTCGCTCTATTCATTGTAATAATTGATCATTATAAAGGCTCTTAGAATTTAGTACAGCATAGCTATAATAATTGAGTATAATTTATTGTACGGGGCTCATGTTTCTTTTTCCTATTTTTTTTTCAAATCTGGGAATAATAGGTACCTGTATGTATGAGCATCCTTTTCTTGATCTCTATAGTTATGCCCCTTTATCGGTTACTATTAATCATGATATTCTTACAACAAAGCTCATATTAACGAAGTAAGTATATAGCTACATTCAGAGATGGTATTAAAATAATGTGAACTATTGTAACAAGAAATTAATTAAAATGACGGAAACAATATACCGAAAGAGGATAGGGTGAGGTAATCAGTCTACAAGGACATGAGATCTCAGAATAGATATAAACCAGACAGTGAGTGATACTTTGCTTTAGATTAACATTGTATTATATGTCTCTCAAATTAAAAATAGGATGTATAAATTAGTAATTAAATTTGAATACCAATCCTTTTTTGGATTCTACGTCGATGCACAGAATCCCCGATTTGTCTGTATTTATACTGAGTGTGTCATTACCCTTCCGGAGTATTTGAGATCACCCCTAGTTTTAGTGGGGTTCGTATTGCTCAGTCTTAAGTTATCTACGTTGTGATTTTTTTTTACTGTTGTTTGTTAATATTTTTCTTTCTAATATTTAGCCACGGTGTTGGTCATTTCATTTTCAACTTTTGTTTTTACTGAACTAATACACGTTTTTGTTAACGGGCCAACTGAAGCCCGCCTCCGGCTGCATGATTTTCTCATTGTATTGAACACCTATTGGTGGCCTTAGTCTGTGTTATGCTCTTTGGTCGGGTTGTTGACACATGCCACAATTCCTTTCTCAATTTTCTTGAATATCCATTTGGTATATTTCGCCTCTCTTGGATAACCTGCTATGAAGAAAAACCCACTTCGCTGATTCATCTTTCGTTATACTTGAAACCCTAAACTGTTAAAAGTCTGGAAAGCTGAATACTGACTAAAAGCATAACGCTTATGTTTCACGGTTTGCGTCTGGATGGATGGCCAAGTTACTTTAAACATTTTTCACATTCATTTAAGAATGCTGATATAAGATATAGAGTGAAAATCTATGGAACGTTTATATATCGGTTTAGAATAAAAAAAAACACGTCTTAAGCGCACGAAAATGAAAATCCAACGAATTCATGTCAAGTTGGTCTTATACATCGGTATATCTTGATCTATCTATAAACTGACAATGGGTTATGTTGAGGTTTAAACCCTTTACGACTAAATAAAGAAGATTTCAAGCCTCACAATTTTGGACTTATAATTTCTATATGTGTAGCAACATTCCAGTAGCTCCTGCATGCGGATCCATCTGATGAGTTAATTAAGCCTTTTTCAACTGATTCTTGTATACTGTTACATCATGCACTGTCTCAGAATAAGGGGTTGGTGCCTTCAAACAAGTTAAACCCCGTCGCATTCTATCATGATGATGTGCATGGCCCAAGTCACGGGAGCCTGTAATTCAGTTGTTGTCGTTTGTTGTGTAACATATGTATTTTGCGTTCTTTTTATTACATAGATTAGGTCGTTAGTTTCTCATCTGAATTGTTTTACATTTTTTCCTGGGACCATTTATATCTGACTATTCGGTATGGGCTTTGCTTATTGTTGAAGGCCGTACAGTGACCTATAGTTACTATTGTTAATATATTTGTGTCATTTGGTCATTTGTGGATAGTTGCCTCATTGGCAATCATACCACATTTTTATATATAATTAATAGCAATCAATATATGTATGGAAAATATATAAAAAAAAAAAAAAAAAAAAAAAAAAAAAAAAGAGGAAAGCAGTATTTCTTCTAAAGATATAATAATAGTTATGCCGCTATTTTGAGGGGAGGTATGTATATATAGTCTAGCTTAAGAAAGAATACAAAAAAACACAAAGAATATTTTTTTTTATAATTTTTCATATATATATAAGTATTATTTATTGGGTATTTATTAACAATACCCTTTGTTTGGCTTTTATACTAATACATATCTTATATTATGGAGTATACAACTCCCACTTGAAACAATATTCAACTTGAGCTTGTGTTTTCTATCATGATTTCCTTGTTTGAGGTTTTCTGCTTACAAGAATATTTTGTTAAACAAAAGAAGACTTCCACAGAGCAAAGTAATTCCTCTTCGGAAGTTTTATGATAAAAGAGAGGGGTTGGGGTTGGCGTCGGAGGGGTCCTGATCCCGAAATCCCGGGCTTAAAAACATAAGATCCCGAGGTCCCGAATTTAAAGAAATTAAAATCCCGACATCCCGAAATTCGAAAAAAGCATTCCCGGATCCCGAGCTTAGCACCCGATCCCGGAGTCTCGATAAAGGTCCGACCCCCACTCTTTTATAGACACCACCATTGACAGTTTTAGAATACATTTATTTGTGTAGCAGATGCCCACGGATATAGTTCACTTGGTTATTGTCGTAAACACATGCAATCCCGTCAGTGGCGGATCCAGGGGAGGGTTCTGGGGTTGGAACCACACTTTCAGTTTGGGATGATCAATGCATTGATTTGCATATATAGTAGGAACCCCCCTTTCTTTTGGGTTAGGAACCCCCTTATAAAAATGGCTGGATCCATCTCTGTCTGTCCCTTTTCCTTGAAAATGACAACAACAAACGATGTTTTAAATAACTGCGCTTGTGGAAAATAATAATATATAGGGGATCCAGTCGTTATTTTAAAATATTGTTTGGATAAGACCAAGAATGAACACATAAATTTATACTTTTACGGAATATTCAATTTAAAAATAAAATCACAAAAATATATGAAAAAGGGGACCCATTTACCAAATGCCTGTGGCTTTAAACTCGATTTGTATGTTCTGAGAAAGGATTTGTAATTTGAATGTCGATAAACTACTATATATAGTGCCATTACAATTTGGTTGATTATATAGGAAATCACTGAAGCATGAATGGAGGCGCCCCCTTTTTTATAGCGTAGTCAGCGGGCCCCACTGATTTGTCTACTGAATAGAAAAAGTTCTGGATCCGCCACTGGACTAAATGAGTTTGAATGTCCTACTGTGGTATCTTTCGACTCTTAGGCTTTTTTTTGGTAGTGATTTCAAGTTTGTTATTTTGTTAGTTTTATTGATATTACGTAAGACTTTGTGTCTTTTTGAGAAACTTTTAAACGAATTTTGTTATTTATATGTGTTAAGCGGGATGTGCACTGGTAGCCTCTTCTTAACTTGAAGGACCCCACTGGAAATAACTTTCGTGGGTCGTCCGAGTCGAGAAGGTAGTCTTGAATTGAGGTATTTAATATTAGACTCATGGGTAAATCTAGTCCATTTACCAAAATTAGTCTAGTAAAATAAAAATTTCCAGTTTTATCTTTTAAATTTATTGAAAATTTTAGTGTTCATATAACTGTAAATCATTTGAGTGTAGATCAGTGTAAATATAAAAATCCTTTTTCATGTCTATTGACCCCCCCCCCCCCCCCCCCCCCCCCCCCTTTTCCCCCTTTATTGCCATATTTTGTATTTCATTTTATTGTGTTTGTCAATTTCATGTTTTTAAATTTGAATAATATAGGTAGTCCGTGATAACCATAAATTGTTTCAAAATCTTGGGCTTATTAGATCCTCTATTAGTTTGAAGATCTTTGAAGATTTCAGAGTTTGGCTTTTCCAGGCCGCACTCAGTTGTCGAGAGATTTGGCAGACCTTTCAGCACCGGAAGAAACAGGCTCTTTATTTTGACACTGCAGCCATTTCACAAAGTAACATCCATCATCAACTGCTATGACATTATTTTGTAATTTTTTTTTAGCGAAACGTATTTTCCCGCTTTTCTTTAATATTGTCAAAAACAGCACACGTGCAATGATCGAGTGCAGGCCTAGGTGCAGGCCACGAACACAACGCGTGTTAAACACATGTTACACAAATCTAGTGGGCAAATTAAATTTGAAGATATTCGTGAATTTTGATACAACTAGATTTTTTTACATTGAATTCATTATTAACAATTTCAAAATTTGCAGAACACGTGCACATTTCACTGTTAAGTTAAAACCGGAAGTGAATTAAGGCATGCGTGGATACCTTTCAACTATCAAGTCAATAATCAACGTGGTTCGTCTGAACGCATGCTGCAAGTGGAGAGTAACTGTGCAAATTTATGAATGAAAAGGTATATTAATTCATTTCCTTTTTGTATTATATTGTTATTTTAAGAGGATTTTACACTTTTTGTTGATACCACTGGTGTGCGGAATGAGATTCATTAGAAAAGCAAGTAAATTTTAAAAAAGCCGGTGACTTCTGTCAACAATGGAAAAAATATGAAACCAACATAAGTAAGTGAAGAATGTTGTCAGAAATCTGACCTTAAACATTATTATTGAATAGTAAACACGTTCCGTCAATTCTTTGAATTGTTTTATACAAAAAATGTGTTTTATTTGTCGCGTTAACCTGGTTCAGTACTACGTCAATTTGAGAGCTTGTACGTTTCCGGAGAAGTGTCAAGGCCGTAATTATAAATATTTAATAACTGGAGGTGTGTTTCACTTTGACCAATGATTATAGAAAGACAGTGATATTTCGAAATACCTTGTACCATAAATAAAGCGTAAAAGTACAGTTATCTTTAAAGAACAAAAATGTAGGTTATTATAATTTCTGATGAAATACTCTTTTATTTAGTTTGTTGCATTGTCATGATTCATTGATTGTCTTGCTTTGAATTTATATAATTTGTTTTCTGTTCTCTGCACACCACAAAGTTATACTATTATAGTAGTACTATTTATGTACATGAACTTATATGAGCCTCAACTGGGTCAAACCAAATTTTGGTTTGCTTGGACTTAGAAGAATGTGTCTTGTCGGGTGATATGTTATCATGTCCACTGTTGTCATTGATCATGAGCTGTACGGATGAAACAATTATCACAACATGCAGTTTGTATTCTTATAAGAAAGGAGATGTGGTATGATTACCAATGCGAAATCTCCACAAGAGACCAAATGACACAGGAATTAACAGCTATAGGTCACCATACATATACCCCTTCAACATTGAGCAAAACCCATACCACATAGTCAAGCTATAAAAGGCCCTGAAATCACAAATGCAAAACAGTTAAAACTAGAAAACTAATAACCTAATTAATGTACCTAAAAATAAATGAAAAACAAATATGTAAAATAGCAACAAACAACAACTACCACTGAATTGATTAGATTAATCATATATCAAAGTCTTACATGTAAATTGTATTTTGGAAATATTTGAACAAAAGTGGGGCGAAAGAATCCAGAGGAACATTGGAACTCATAAATGGAAAAATAAACTGATAATAATGCCATGGCTAAAAAGAAAAGACGAGCAGAAAAATAATAATACACAAGCAAACATAGAAACTAAAGACTAAACAACACGAACCCCACCAAAAACTGAGGGATATCTCAGGTGCTCCAGAAGGGAAAGCAGATCCTGCTCCACATGTGACCTGTCGTGTTGCTCATATTACAAACCATGTACAGTAAATAGACTTATTCGGTAGGGCATTCTTGAAAAGAAATGGGATTGTAGTTACAACATAAGAACATACATTTGTGCATGTATCCAATATCATTTATGAAATGGATATTCCATAACGGTCAACCAATTGGTGGTGGCGTCCAAAAAATTTACGAAGGAATGATAAATTACATGTACATTGTTTTCTTCAGTTTTATGGATAACTTCCCTTGGTCACAATATGACTAAATAGTTACATGTATATGGAGACTACCGTGTGAAATTCAGGGTAGTGCACACAGGATTTTTTTCTGATTCAGATAATTTATTTTTCATCTTGTAAATGGATTTATAGATTTTTAATTATCAGAATTTTAATGAATGATAATTGAAAAATTTTGTTATTAAAAGAGGATTTTGATAAGTCATTTAATCAGAACTGAAGGATGACAGTCACACTCAAAATGCTTTATTTTCTGTCATTTTAAGGGTTGCTAGCATACTACATGTCCATGCTGAAATGCAATTACTCAAGTCTTAGTGACCCTATTCAAAGTGTCCCATATGATCACAACCATGCATTTACTAATTTGTTAAACTATCTTAAGCGTGTTCAAAAATATTACAATGATATATCCAGTGACAATTAAATAACGGTGCAACGATATAATCTACAATAGCCTATAGTTGATTTAGTATTGAGACATATTGTATCTACGATAATGACTATTGGGGTATTTAAATGGACCTGTGACATATTTTAACTAAGACAATTTGTATTTAAACAAAGGTTGACTGTTTGTATGACAGCTTCTTGTTTTAATATACGATGATTTTTTTATTGGATGAGCAACCATCATGACCATGGAAGAGATGGGAAATATGATTGTGGTTAGAAAGACACATGGGTCGAGCATGCGATTTTATATATTGTAGTACATATGTAATTATATAAGGCCAAATTTAATAAAATTACTGGTAGAGTTATATTCAAAAATGTAGGGCATAGTTTCCCCTGAAATTATTCCACATCAGTTTTTATTTTATTAAAATGTCTCGGAACCTTATCCTAACTGCACTATATCCAACCTGCATTATACAGTAATTTTAATGCATGTATTTAGTAATAAGGAGTAGATCACATATTTCCCTGAAATTATTCCACATCAGGGTTTTTTTTCAAAATGTCTTTGAATTTTTAATTGAACTAGTCTAAAATTCCCCCACACACTCTGTTTGGGTCACATTTTATTTAAAAACCATAGTATACAATAAATCTCAGAACTTTGAATATTACTTGTTATGGTGTTAACCCGTATCTACACTAGTTCAAATAGTTCAAAATAGTTAGTATTATGGACATTAATGTTATCACCTGACCATACATGTAGTACTGACCACTAATAAAACTGAATAACATTTCATAGCCATAGGGTCAATAAGGCTTGTTTTGACGATGTTGATATAGATTTAGGACACGAATGACATCAGTCCATATCCAGTTGCAGAAGGAGACCATTAAATTTTTTAGATCGTCAGATGAAGGCACTTTTTTAAATGACCTCATACAAACTTTTAGTCTTTGTGCACTAAGTTGTGTTCCACTTTTGGGACTAATAGAACATCAATTTCAGTCTGGCCTGATTTTTATTGTCCTACATGATTCCATTTCATGGTCTAATTTGCATGGGTTTTATGTACTGAAAGAAACAGTTGATCTTATAATTAACGGATGTATGTTTTTCACTCTCTGGACCACTCTTGTTGAAAGTCGTAGGTTTACCACCATTGTCACTGGAAACTAGCAGTATCAGCTGTTGATAGAGGGTAAATAAGATTTTTAGAAAGGTTTTAATCTCGGACCCCTTTTCCTAATGAATTCATGATATTTTTTCTTATGATAATCTGGTAAAATTTAAGATAAAACCTTGGCGTGATTGTGGAGTACATTTACAGAGTACATTGACCTAGTCCTACATGTATTGACATAACTGATTATCAACCGAAATGTATTTGCATTTTGTATGGACTTTGGCCACTGAATGTTGTAGGAAAAGTTTATTTTAAGTTGTCATTGGGTCATTAGGTAAAACTTAAGGATTTGTAGGTCCAATTGATATAAAATTAATTTGGAGGAAATTTGTCTTGAAATTTTTAGCTAAAGTCTAAAATTGAGAATGGAAATGGGGAATGCTGCCTATTCTGAGATATAAAAATGAGACCACAATGTACTGGTAAGGCTTGCAATTTGATCTCTTCAGAAAGAAACATGTTGACAGATTTTCACAAAATTTGTACAGTTATGATTAGCAATAAGGATATATATAGGATCTACAAAATTTAAAGGTCTTATTCAAAATGTATGCTCAAGTAGAAAATTAAAATGAATATAGGGTTTAATTTAGACAAAACTTTTGTTTG